>NC_088407.1:695000-775000 GCF_034236695.1 Oncorhynchus nerka | reverse complement strand
GTAGTAGTAGTAGTAGCAGTAGTAGTAGTAGTAACTATAGCCCAGTAGTAGTAGTAGTAGTAGTGACTATAGCCCAGTAGTAGTAGTAGTAGTAGTGACTATAGCCCAGTAGTAGTAGTAGTAGTAGTAGTGACTATAGCCCAGTAGTAGTAGTAGTAGTAGTAGTGACTATAGCCCAGTAGTAGTAGTAGTAGTGACTATAGCCCAGTAGTAGTAGTAGTAGTAGTAGTAGTAACTATAGCCCAGTAGTAGTAGTAGTGACTATAGCCCAGTAGTAGTAGTAGTGGTAGTAGTAGTAGTAGTAGTGACTATAGCCCAGTAGTAGTAGTAGTAGTAGTAACTATAGCCCAGTAGTAGTAGCAGTAGTAGTAGTAGTAGTGACTATAGCCCAGTAGTAGTAGTAGTGACTATAGCCCAGTAGTAGTAGTAGTGACTATAGCCCAGTAGTAGTAGTAGTAGTAGTGACTATAGCCCAGTAGTAGTAGTAGTAGTAGTAGTAACTATAGCCCAGTAGTATTAGTAGTGACTATAGCCCAGTAGTAGTACTAGTAGTAGTAGTAGTAGTAGTAGTATTAGTGACTATAGCCCAGTAGTAGTAGTAGTAGTAGTAGTAGTAGTAACTATAGCCCAGTAGTAGTAGTAGTGACTATAGCCCAGTAGTAGTACTAGTAGTAGTAGTAGTAGTAGTAGTAGTAGTGACTATAGCCCAGTAGTAGTACTAGTAGTAGTAGTAGTAGTGACTATAGCCCAGTAGTAGTAGTAGTAGTAGTAGTAACTATAGCCCAGTAGTAGTAGAAGTAGTAGTAGTAGCAGTAGTAGTAGTAGTAACTATAGCCCAGTAGTAGTAGAAGTAGTAGTAGTAGCAGTAGTGAATATAGCCCAGTAGTAGTAGTAGTAGTAGCAGTAGTAACTATAGCCCAGGATAGTAGTAGTGACTATAGCCCAGTAGTAGTAGTAGTAGTAGTAGTAGTAACTATAGCCCAGTAGTAGTAGTAGTAGTAGTAGTAGTAGTAGTAGTGACTATAGCCCAGTAGTAGTAGTAGTAGTAGTAGTGACTATAGCCCAGTAGTAGTAGTAGTGACTATAGCCCAGTAGTAGTAGTAGTAGTAACTATAGCCCAGTAGTAGTAGTAGTAGTATCAGTAGTAGTAGTAGTGACTATAGCCCAGTAGTAGTAGTAGTAGTAGTAACTATAGCCCAGTAGTAGTAGTAGTAGTAGTAGCAGTAGTAGTAGTAGTAACTATAGCCCAGTAGTAGTAGCAGTAGTAGTAGTAGTAGTAGTGACTATAGCCCAGTAGTAGTAGTAGTGACTATAGCCCAGTAGTAGTAGTAGTGACTATAGCCCAGTAGTAGTAGTAGTAGTAGTGACTATAGCCCAGTAGTAGTAGTAGTAGTAGTAGTAGTGACTATAGCCCAGTAGTAGTAGTAGTAGTAGTAGTAGTAGTGACTATAGCCCAGTAGTAGTAGTAGTAGTAGTGACTATAGCCCAGTAGTAGTAGTAGTAGTAGTAGTAGTAGTGACTATAGCCTAGTAGTAGTAGTAGTAGTAGTAGTGACTATAGCCCAGTAGTAGTAGTAGTAGTAGTAGTAGTAGTAGTGACTATAGCCCAGTAGTAGTAGTAGTGACTATAGCCCAGTAGTAGTAGTAGTAGTAGTAGTAGTAGTAGTAGTAACTATAGCCCAGTAGTAGTAGTAGTGACTATAGCCCAGTAGTAGTAGTAGTAGTAGTAGTAGTAGTAGTGACTATAGCCTAGTAGTAGTAGTAGTAGTAGTAGTAGTGACTATAGCCCAGTAGTAGTAGTAGTAGTAGTAGTAGTAGTGACTATAGCCCAGTAGTAGTAGTAGTGACTATAGCCCAGTAGTAGTAGTAGTAGTAGTAGTAGTAGTAACTATAGCCCAGTAGTAGTAGTAGTGAATATAGCCCAGTAGTAGTAGTAGTAGTAGTAGTAGTGACTATAGCCTAGTAGTAGTAGTAGTAGTAGTAGTAGTAGTAGTGACTATAGCCCAGTAGTAGTAGTAGTAGTAGTAGTAGTAGTAGTAGTAACTATAGCCCAGTAGTAGTAGTAGTGACTATAGCCCAGTAGTAGTACTAGTAGTAGTAGTAGTAGTGACTATAGCCCAGTAGTAGTAGTAGTAGTAGTAGTAACTATAGCCCAGTAGTAGTAGAAGTAGTAGTAGTAGCAGTAGTGACTATAGCCCAGTAGTAGTAGTAGTGACTATAGCCCAGTAGTAGTACTAGTAGTAGTAGTAGTAGTAGTAGTAGTGACTATAGCCCAGTAGTAGTAGTAGTAGTAGTAGTAACTATAGCCCAGTAGTAGTAGAAGTAGTAGTAGTAGCAGTAGTGACTATAGCCCAGTAGTAGTAGTAGTGACTATAGCCCAGTAGTAGTAGAAGTAGTAGTAGTAGCAGTAGTAGTAGTAGTAGTGACTATAGCCCAGTAGTAGTAGTAGTGACTATAGCCCAGTAGTAGTAGTAGCGACTATAGCCCAGTAGTAGTAGTAGTAGTAACTATAGCCCAGTAGTAGTAGCAGTAGTAGTAGTAACTATAGCCCAGTAGTAGTAGCAGTAGTAGTAGTAGTAGTGACTATAGCCCAGTAGTAGTAGTAGTGACTATAGCCCAGTAGTAGTAGTAGTGACTATAGCCCAGTAGTAGTAGTAGTAGTAGTGACTATAGCCCAGTAGTAGTAGTAGTAGTAGTAGTAGTGACTATAGCCCAGTAGTAGTAGTAGTGGTAGTAGTAGTAGTAGTGACTATAGCCCAGTAGTAGTAGTAGTAGTGACTATAGCCCAGTAGTAGTAGTAGTGGTAGTAGTAGTAGTAGTAGTGACTATAGCCCAGTAGTAGTAGTAGTAGTAGTAGTAGTGACTATAGCCCAGTAGTAGTAGTAGTAGTAGTAGTAGTAGTAGTGACTATAGCCCAGTAGTAGTACTAGTAGTAGTAGTAGTACTAGTAGTAGTAGTAGTAGTGACTATAGCCCAGTAGTAGTAGTAGTAGTAGTAGTAGTAACTATAGCCCAGTAGTAGTAGTAGTGACTATAGCTCAGTAGTAGTACTAGTAGTAGTAGTAGTAGTAGTAGTAGTAGTAGTGACTATAGCCCAGTAGTAGTAGTAGTAGTAGTAGCAGTAGTGACTATAGCCCAGTAGTAGTAGTAGTAGTAGTAGTAGTGACTATAGCCCAGTAGTAGTAGTAGTAGTAGTAGTGACTATAGCCCAGTAGTAGTAGTAGTGACTATAGCCCAGTAGTAGTAGTAGTAGCAGTAGTAGTAGTAGTAACTATAGCCCAGTAGTAGTAGAAGTAGTAGTAGTAGCAGTAGTGACTATAGCCCAGTAGTAGTAGTAGTAGTAGTGACTATAGCCCAGTAGTAGTAGTAGTAGTAGTAGTAGTAGTAGTGACTATAGCCCGGTAGTAGTAGTAGTAGTAGTAGTGACTATAGCCCAGTAGTAGTAGTAGTAGAGGTGACTATAGCCCAGTAGTAGTAGCAGTAGTAGTAGTAGTAGTAACTATAGCCCAGTAGTAGTAGTAGTGACAATAGCCCAGTAGTAGTAGTAGTAGCAGTAGTAGTAGTAGTAACTATAGCCCAGTAGTAGTAGTAGTAGCAGTAGTAGTAGTAGTAACTATAGCCCAGTAGTAGTAGTAGTAGTAGTAGTAGTAGTGACTATAGCCCAGTAGTAGTAGTAGTAGTAGTAACTATAGCCCAGTAGTAGTAGAAGTAGTAGTAGTAGCAGTAGTGACTATAGCCCAGTAGTAGTAGTAGTAGTAGTAGCAGTAGTGACTATAGCCCAGTAGTAGTAGTAGTAGTAGTAGTGACTATAGCCCAGTAGTAGTAGTAGTAGTAGTAGTAACTATAGCCCAGTAGTAGTAGAAGTAGTAGTAGTAGCAGTAGTGACTATAGCCCAGTAGTAGTAGAAGTAGTAGTAGTAGTAGTAGTGACTATAGCCCAGTAGTAGTAGTAGTAGTAGTAGTGACTATAGCCCAGTAGTAGTAGTAGTAGTAGTAGTGACTATAGCCCAGTAGTAGTAGTAGTAGTAGTGACTATAGCCCAGTAGTAGTAGCAGTAGTAGTAGTAGTAGTAACTATAGCCCAGTAGTAGTAGTAGTGACTATAGCCCAGTAGTAGTAGTAGTGACTATAGCCCAGTAGTAGTAGTAGTGACTATAGCCCAGTAGTAGTAGTAGTAGTAGTAGTAGTAACTATAGCCCAGTAGTAGTAGCAGTAGTAGTAGTAGTAGTGACTATAGCCCAGTAGTAGTAGTAGTAGTAGTGACTATAGCCCAGTAGTAGTAGTAGTAGTAGTAGTAGTAGTAACTATAGCCCAGTAGTAGTAGTAGTGACTATAGCCCAGTAGTAGTAGTAGTGGTAGTAGTAGTAGTAGTAGTAGTAGTGACTATAGCCCAGTAGTAGTAGTAGTAGTAGTAGTGACTATAGCCCAGTAGTAGTAGCAGTAGTAGTAGTAGTAGTGACTATAGCCCAGTAGTAGTAGTAGTGACTATAGCCCAGTAGTAGTAGTAGTGACTATAGCCCAGTAGTAGTAGTAGTAGTAGTGACTATAGCCCAGTAGTAGTAGTAGTAGTAGTAGTAGTAGTAGTAGTAGTAGTAGTAACTATAGCCCAGTAGTAGTAGTAGTGACTATAGCCCAGTAGTAGTACTAGTAGTAGTAGTAGTAGTAGTAGTAGTGACTATAGCCCAGTAGTAGTAGTAGTAGTAGTAGTAACTATAGCCCAGTAGTAGTAGAAGTAGTAGTAGTAGCAGTAGTGACTATAGCCCAGTAGTAGTAGAAGTAGTAGTAGTAGCGACTATAGCCCAGTAGTAGTAGTAGTAGCAGTGACTATAGCCCAGTAGTAGTAGTAGTAGTAGTAGTGACTATAGCCCAGTAGTAGTAGTAGTAGTAGTGACTATAGCCCAGTAGTAGTAGCAGTAGTAGTAGTAATAGTAACTATAGCCCAGTAGTAGTAGTAGTGACTATAGCCCAGTAGTAGTAGTAGTAACTATAGCCCAGTAGTAGTAGAAGTAGCAATAGTAGTAGTAGTAGTAGTAGTGACTATAGCCCAGTAGTAGTAGTAGTAGTAGTGACTATAGCCCATTAGTAGTAGTAGTAGTAGTAGTGACTATAGCCCAGTAGTAGTAGTAGTAGTAGTAGTAGTAGTAGTGACTATAGCCCAGTAGTAGTAGTAGTGACTATAGCCCAGTAGTAGTAGTAGTAGTAGTAGTAGTAGTAACTATAGCCCAGTAGTAGTAGTAGTGACTATAGCCCAGTAGTAGTAGTAGTGGTAGTAGTAGTAGTAGTAGTAGTGACTATAGCCCAGTAGTAGTAGTAGTAGTAACTATAGCCCAGTAGTAGTAGCAGTAGTAGTAGTAGTAGTGACTATAGCCCAGTAGTAGTAGTAGTGACTATAGCCCAGTAGTAGTAGTAGTAGTAGTGACTATAGCCCAGTAGTAGTAGTAGTAGTAGTAGTAGTAGTAGTAACAGTAGTAGTTGTAGTAGTAATAGTAACAGTAGTAGTTGTAGTAGTAGTAGTAACAGTAGTAGTAGTAAGTAACAGTAGTAGTTGTAGTAGTAGTAGTAACAGTAGTAGTAGTAGTAGTAGTAACAGCAGTAGTAGTAACAGTAGTAGTTGTAGTAGTTGTAGTAGTAGTAGTAGTAGTAACAGTAGTAGTTGTAGTCGTAGTAGTGACAGTAGTAGTAGTAGTCGTAGTAGTGACAGTAGTAGTAGTAGTAGTAGTAGTAGTAGTAGTAGTAGTAGTGACTATAGCCCAGTAGTAGTAGTAGTAGTAGTAGTAGTGACTATAGCCCAGTAGTAGTAGTAGTAACTATAGCCCAGTAGTAGTAGTAGTGACTATAGCCCAGTAGTAGTACTAGTAGTAGTAGTAGTAGTAGTAGTAGTAGTGACTATAGCCCAGTAGTAGTAGTAGTAGTAGTAGTAGTAACTATAGCCCAGTAGTAGTAGAAGTAGTAGTAGTAGCGACTATAGCCCAGTAGTAGTAGTAGTAGTAGTAGTGACTATAGCCCAGTAGTAGTAGAAGTAGTAGTAGTAGCGACTATAGCCCAGTAGTAGTAGTAGTAGTAGTAGTGACTATAGCCCAGTAGTAGTAGTAGTAGTAGTAGTAGTAGTAGTGACTATAGCCCAGTAGTAGTAGTAGTGGTAGTAGTGACTATAGCCCAGTAGTAGTAGTAGTAGTAGTAGTAGTGACTATAGCCCAGTAGTAGTAGTAGTAGTAGTAGTAGTGACTATAGCCCAGTAGTAGTAGTAGTAGTAGTAGTAGTGACTATAGCCCAGTAGTAGTAGTAGTAGTAGTAGTAGTAGTAACTATAGCCCAGTAGTAGTAGTAGTGACTATAGCCCAGTAGTAGTACTAGTAGTAGTAGTAGTAGTAGTAGTAGTGACTATAGCCCAGTAGTAGTAGTAGTAGTAGTAACTATAGCCCAGTAGTAGTAGAAGTAGTAGTAGTAGCAGTAGTGACTATAGCCCAGTAGTAGTAGAAGTAGTAGTAGTAGCGACTATAGCCCAGTAGTAGTAGTAGTAGTAGTAGTGACTATAGCCCAGTAGTAGTAGTAGTAGTAGTAGTAGTAGTGACTATAGCCCAGTAGTAGTAGTAGTAGTAGTGACTATAGCCCAGTAGTAGTAGCAGTAGTAGTAACTATAGCCCAGTAGTAGTAGTAGTGACTATAGCCCAGTAGTAGTAGCAGTAGTAGTAGTAGTAACTATAGCCCAGTAGTAGTAGTAGTAGCAGTAGTAGTAGTAGTGACTATAGCCCAGTAGTAGTAGTAGTAGTAGTGACTATAGCCCAGTAGTAGTAGTAGTAGTAGTGACTATAGCCCAGTAGTAGTAGTAGTAGTAGTAGTGACTATAGCCCAGTAGTAGTAGTAGTAGTAGTAGTGACTATAGCCCAGTAGTAGTAGTAGTAGTAGTAGTGACTATAGCCCAGTAGTAGTAGTAGTAGTAGTAGTAGTAGTAGTAACTATAGCCCAGTAGTAGTAGTAGTGACTATAGCCCAGTAGTAGTAGTAGTGGTAGTAGTAGTAGTAGTAGTAGTAGTAACTATAGCCCAGTAGTAGTAGCAGTAGTAGTAGTAGTAGTGACTATAGCCCAGTAGTAGTAGTAGTGACTATAGCCCAGTAGTAGTAGTAGTAGTAGTGACTATAGCCCAGTAGTAGTAGTAGTAGTAGTAGTAGTAGTAGTAGTAGTAGTAGTAACTATAGCCCAGTAGTAGTAGTAGTGACTATAGCCCAGTAGTAGTACTAGTAGTAGTAGTAGTAGTAGTGACTATAGCCCAGTAGTAGTAGTAGTAGTAGTAACTATAGCCCAGTAGTAGTAGTAGTAGTAGTAGCAGTAGTGACTATAGCCCAGTAGTAGTAGAAGTAGTAGTAGTAGCGACTATAGCCCAGTAGTAGTAGTAGTAGTAGTAGTGACTATAGCCCAGTAGTAGTAGCAGTAGTAGTAGTAATAGTAACTATAGCCCAGTAGTAGTAGTAGTGACTATAGCCCAGTAGTAGTAGCAGTAGTAGTAGTAGTAACTATAGCCCAGTAGTAGTAGTAGTAGCAGTAGTAGTAGTAGTAGTAGTAGTGACTATAGCCCAGTAGTAGTAGTAGTAGTAGTGACTATAGCCCATTAGTAGTAGTAGTAGTAGTAGTGACTATAGCCCAGTAGTAGTAGTAGTAGTAGTAGTAGTAGTAGTGACTATAGCCCAGTAGTAGTAGTAGTAGTAGTGACTATAGCCCAGTAGTAGTAGTAGTAGTAGTAGTAACTATAGCCCAGTAGTAGTAGTAGTGACTATAGCCCAGTAGTAGTAGTAGTGGTAGTAGTAGTAGTAGTAGTGACTATAGCCCAGTAGTAGTAGTAGTAGTAGTAACTATAGCCCAGTAGTAGTAGCAGTAGTAGTAGTGACTATAGCCCAGTAGTAGTAGTAGTGACTATAGCCCAGTAGTAGTAGTAGTAGTAGTAGTGACTATAGCCCAGTAGTAGTAGTAGTAGTAGTAGTAGTAACAGTAGTAGTTGTAGTAGTAATAGTAACAGTAGTAGTTGTAGTAGTAGTAGTAACAGTAGTAGTAGTAGTAGTAGTAACAGTAGTAGTTGTAGTAGTAGTAGTAACAGTAGTAGTAGTAGTAGTAACAGTAGTAGTTGTAGTAGTAGTAGTAACAGTAATAGTAGTAGTAGTAGTAACAGCAGTAGTAGTAACAGTAGTAGTTGTAGTAGTTGTAGTAGTAACAGTAGTAGTTGTAGTCGTAGTAGTGACAGTAGTAGTTGTAGTAGTAATAGTAACAGTAGTAGTTGTAGTAGTTGTAGTAGTAGTAGTAGTAACAATAGTAGTAGTAGTTGTAATAGTAACAGTAGTAGTTGTAGTAGTTGTAGTCGTAGTAGTGACTGCAGTAGTGGTGGAAATAGTGAATCGCTATAAGGATGACTAAATGATTTCCACTGGAAAATCCAATCTCATCTCATATAGTTTAACAGTTGAACTCAAAGTGATGAGTTGGAAGTGGAATTCCACACAGTTGTTGGAGTTGTTGGAGGTAAATTTGAATGCTTTTCATTTCGCCAGGTGTGCTGCTGTCTGCTCAATGTGTCACAGGATGAGGTTTACAATACCAGTAAACAGAACGTTCCACATGAAATGACAAGTATTTTACACCCCCCCCCCCCACACACACACACACACACACACAGGAGTGTGTACCTTGTTTTAGCACCAGCGCTTCTGTGATCTGTTTCCCGTTGACATAAGTCTCCGCCCCCTCCAGAGGTTCCAGGGTTACTATGACTACACATGCGAGCGCGCACACACACACACACACACACACACACACACACACACACACACACACACACACACACACAGACACACACACACACACACACACAGACAGACAGAGAGAGAGAGAGATGTTTTAGAACTAGCAAACACAATGGCCCTTCAATGTTCACCTAACACTGAAACAATAAAGGTTTCAATGTTCACCCAACACTGGAACAATAAAGGTTTCAATGTTCACCCAACACTGAAACAATAAAGGTTTCAATGTTCACCCAACACTGGAACAATAAAGGTTTCAATGTTCACCCAACACTGGAATAATAAAGGTTTCAATGTTCACCCAACACTGGAACAATAAAGGTTTCAATGTTCACCCAACACTGGAACAATAAAGGTTTCAATGTTCACCCAACACTGGAACAATAAAGGTTTCAATGTTCACCCAACACTGGAACAATAAAGGTTTCAATGTTCACCCAACACTGAAACAATAAACATTTTTAGAATTGACACTTGTCTGGTTCCTTCCACTTAAATAACCAATATGACAACACACAGGTACTAGAGGAAGTGTATGAAACACACACACACAGACACACACATGGTAGTGGAGAGTGGAGGGTGAGGAGGTCTCAGGAAACGTGAGTGTGGAATGAGGATGGCATCACCATGGAGACGCAAGGGAATGTTGTCGTAGAAACGATACCTGACAGATTTCCCGGCAAACTTTTCCAGACGGAGAGAGACAGAAAGAATGTCACTACCCCACACACACACAGAAACTGCCCCCACACACACACAGAAACTCCCCCCCCCCCCCCCCCACACACACACACACTACAACCCAAATGTGTCCCCAACCATGCAAACGCTGAAATACGTTACTCCAAACACACACACAGTCTTACCCTCTCCTTGGTGGTTGGTGTGACTGTAGAACACACAGTGTTGTTCCTTGATGAACTGACCAGAGAGTCTGATGTCCACATCCTGTTGACCAACCCTGGGGGAGAATAATATGATGTTACATCACTCAGTCTGATATCCTGTAGACCTGAACCGGGGCAGTATTGTAGACCTGAACCGGGGCAGTATTGTAGACCTGAACCGGGGCCAGTATTGTCGACCGGGGCCAGTATTGTAGACCTGAACCGGGGCCAGTGTTGTAGACCTGAACCGGGGCCAGTGTTGTAGACCTGAACCGGGGCAGTGTTGTAGACCTGAACCGGGGCAGTGTTGTAGACCTGAACCGGGGCAGTATTGTAGACCTGAACCGGGGCAGTGTTGTAGACCTGAACCGGGGCCAGTATTGTAGACCTGAACCGGGGACAGTATTGTAGACCTGAACCGGGGCAGTATTGTAGACCTGAACCGGGGACAGTATTGTTGACCAGGGCCCGTATTGTAGACCTGAACCGGGGCCAGGATTGTAGACCTGAACCGGGGCCAGGATTGTAGACCTGAACCGGGGCCAGTATTGTAGACCTGAACCGGGGCAGTATTGTAGACCTGAACCGGGGCCAGTATTGTTGACCTGAACCGGGGCCAGTATTGTAGACCTGAACCGGGGCAGTATTGTAGACCTGAACCGGGGCCAGTATTGTAGACCTGAACCGGGGCAGTATTGTAGACCTGAACCGGGGCCAGTATTGTAGACCTGAACCGGGGCAGTATTGTAGACCTGAACCGGGGCCAGTATTGTTGACCTGAACCGGGGCAGTATTGTAGACCTGAACCGGGGCCAGTATTGTAGACCTGAACCGGGGCCAGTATTGTAGACCTGAACCGGGGCCAGTATTGTAGACCTGAACCGGGGCAGTATTGTAGACCTGAACCGGGGCCAGTATTGTTGACCTGGGCCAGTATTGTAGACCTGAACCGGGGCAGTATTGTAGACCTGAACCGGGGCCAGTATTGTTGACCTGGGCCGGGGCCAGTATTGTTGACCTGGGCCAGTATTGTAGACCTGAACCGGGGCAGTATTGTAGACCGGGGCCAGTATTGTCGACCGGGGCCAGTATTGTAGACCTGAACCGGGGCCAGTATTGTTGACCTGGGCCAGTATTGTAGACCTGAACCGGGGCCAGTATTGTCGAAAGGGGCCAGTATTGTTGACCTGGGCCAGTATTATAGACCTGAACCGGGGCCAGTATTGTCGACCAGGGCCAGTATTGTCGACCGGGGCCAGTATTGTAGACCTGAACCGGGGGCAGTATTGTAGACCGGGGCCAGTATTGTTGACCTGGGCCAGTATTGTAGACCTGAACCGGGGCCAGTATTGTCGACCGGGGCCAGTATTGTCGACCGGGGCCAGTATTGTCGACCGGGGCCAGTATTGTTGACCTGGACAGGGGCCAGTATTGTTGACCGGGGCCAGTATTGTTGACCTGAACCGGGGCCAGTATTGTTGACCGGGGCCAGTATTGTTGACCTGGACAGGGGCCAGTATTGTTGACCTGGACAGGGGCCAGTATTGTTGACCGGGGCCAGTATTGTTGACCGGGGCCAGTATTGTTGACCTGGACAGGGGCCAGTATTGTTGACCGGGGCCAGTATTGTTGACCTGAACCGGGGCCAGTATTGGTGACCGGGGCCAGTATTGTCGACCGGGGCCAGTATTGTTGACCGGGGCCAGTATTGTTGACCTGAACCGGGGCCAGTATTGGTGACCGGGGCCAGTATTGTCGACCGGGGCCAGTATTGTTGACCGGGGCCAGTATTGTTGACCTGGACCGGGGCCAGTATTGGTGACCGGGGCCAGTATTGTTGACCTGGACCGGGGCCAGTATTGGTGACCGGGGCCAGTATTGTCGACCGGGGCCAGTATTGTCGACCGGGGCCAGTATTGTCGACCGGGGCCAGTATTGTCGTCCGGGGCCAGTATTGTCGTCCGGGGCCAGTATTGTCGTCCGGGGCCAGTATTGTCGACCGGGGCCAGTATTGTCGACAGGGGCCAGTATTGTCGACAGGGGCCAGTATTGTCGACCGGGGCCAGTATTGTCGACCGGGGCCATGTCGACCGGGGCCAGTATTGTTGACCTGAACCGGGGCCAGTATTGTCGACCGGGCCAGTATTGTCGACCGGGGCCAGTATTGTCGACCGGGGCCAGTATTGTCGACCGGGGCCAGTATTGTTGACCGGGGCCAGTATTGTTGACCTGGGCCAGTATTGTTGACCGGGGCCAGTATTGTCGACCGGGGCCAGTATCGTTGACCGGGGCCAGTATTTGAACTAACCTGGTGACTCCCTCCTTGATGTAGTACAGCAGACATTCTGACATCAGAGGATCCTCGTTCAGATTCACCAGGTGGGGAGTCTGGAACACACACAGACACACAGACACAGTTACCAGATAGATTAGAGTGTGTGTGTGTGTGCGTAGGTGTGTGTGTGTGTGCGTAGGTGTGTGTGTGTGTGCGTAGGTGTGTGTGTGTGTCCTACCCCTTTAGGAGAGAACACCCCTAATGTTCCTCCATCTTCTTTAATGGACACTCCCATCTCAGCCAGCAGAGACTCTCTGGGGGGGACATAAAGACAACATCTATAATACCCTCTCTGGGGGGGACATAAAGACAACATCTATAATACCCTCTCTGGGGGGGGCATAAAGACAACATCTATAATACCCTCTCTGGGGGGGACATAAAGACAACATCTATAATACCCTCTCTGGGGGGGGGGGACATAAAGACAACATCTATAATACCCTCTCTGGGGGACATAAACACAACATCTATAATACCCTCTCTGGGGGGGGGGGACGACATAAAGACAACATCTATAATACCCTCTCTGGGGGGGGGGGGGGACATAAAGACAACATCTATAATACCCTCTCTGGGTGGGACATAACAACACATACAACACAACATCTATAATACAATACAACATCTATAATACAACATCTATAACAAAATACAACATCTATAATACAACATCTACAATACAACATCTACAATACAACATCTATAATACAACATCTATAATACAATACAACATCTATAATACAATACAACATCTATAATACACCATCTATAATACAACATCTATAATACAATACAACATCTATAATACAACATCTATAATACAATACAACATCTATAATACAACATCTATAATACACCATCTATAATACAACATCTATAATACAATACAACATCTATAATACAACATCTATAATACAATACAACATCTATAATACAACATCTATAATACAACATCTATAATACAACATCTATAATACAACATCTATAATACAACATCTATAATACAATACAACATCTATAATACAACATCTATAATACAACATCTATAATACAACATCTATAATACAACATCTATAATACAACATCTATAATACAACATCTATAATACAATACAACATCTACAATACAACATATATAATACAACATCTATAATACAACATCTAAAATACAATACAACATCTATAATACAACATCTATAACACAATACAACATCTATAATACAACATCTATAATACAACACAACATCTATAATACAACATCTACAATACAACATCTATAATACAACATCTATAATACAACATCTATAATACAATACAACATCTATAATACAATACAACATCTATAATACAACATCTATAATACAATACAACATCTATAATACAATACAACATCTATAATACAACATCTATAATACAACACAACATCTATAATACAATACAACATCTATAATACAACATCTATAATACAATACAACATCTATAATACAATACAACATCTATAATACAACATCTATAATACAATACAACATCTATAATACAATACAACATCTATAATACAACATCTATAATACAATACAACATCTATAATACAATACAACATCTATAATACAATACAACATCTATAATACAATACAACATCTATAATACAACACAACATCTATAATACAATACAACATCTACAATACAACATCTATAATACAACATCTATAATACAACATCTATAATACAACATCTATAATACAACACAACATCTATAATACAATACAACATCTACAATACAACATCTATAATACAACATCTATAATACAACATCTATAATACAACATCTATAATACAACACAACATCTATAATACAATACAACATCTACAATACAACATCTATAATACAACATCTATAATACAACATCTATAATACAATACAACATCTATAATACAATACAACATCTATAATACAACACAACATCTATAATACAACATCTATAATACAACATCTATAATACAACATCTACAATACAACATCTATAATACAATACAACATCTATAATACAATACAACATCTATAATACAACATCTATAATACAACATCAATAATACAACATCTACAATACAACATCTACAATACAACATCTATAATACAACATCTACAATACAACATCAATAATACAACATCTACAATACAACATCTATAATACAATACAACATCTATAATACAATACAACATCTATAATACAACATCTATAATACAATACAACACCAATAATACAATACAACATCTATAATACAATACAACATCTATAATACAACATCTATAATACAATACAACATCTATAATACAATACAACATCTATAATACAACATCTATAATACAACATCTATAATACAACATCTATAATACAATACAACATCTATAATACAACACAACATCTATAATACAACATCTATAATACAACATCTATAATACAATACAACATCTATAATACAATACAACACCAATAATACAATACAACATCTATAATACAACATCTATAATACAATACAACATCTATAATACAATACAGCATCTATAATACAACATCTATAATACAATACAACATCTATAATACAACATCTATAATACAATACAACATCTATAATACAATACAACATCTATAATACAACATCTATAATACAACATAACATCTATAATACAATACATCATCTATAATACAATACAACATCTATAATACACCATCTATAATACAATACAACATCTATAATACAACATCTATAATACAACATCTATAATGCAACATCTATAATACAACATCTATAATGCAACATCTATAATGCAACATCTATAATGCAACACAACATCTATAATACAACATCTATAATACAACATCTATAATACAACATCTATAATACAACATCTATAATACAACATCTATAATGCAACATCTATAATGCAACACAACATCTATAATACAACATCTATAATACAACATCTATAATACAATACAACATCTATAATACAACATCTTTAATACAACATCTACAATACAACATCTATAATACAACATCTACAATACAACATCTATAATACAACATCTACAATACAACATCTATAATACAATACAACATCTATAATACAATACAACATCTATAATACAACATCTATAATACAACATCAATAATACAACATCTATAATACAACATCTATAATACAACATCTATAATACAACATCAATAATACAACATCTACAATACAACATCTATAATACAACATCTATAATGCAACACAACATCTACAATACAACATCTATAATACAACATCTATAATGCAACATCTATAATGCAACACAACATCTATAATACAACATCTATAATACAACATCTATAATACAATACAACATCTATAATACAATACAACATCTATAATACAACATCTACAATACAACATCTATAATACAACATCAATAATACAACATCTATAATACAACATCTATAATACAATACAACATCAATAATACAACATCTACAATACAACATCTATAATACAATACAACATCTATAATACAATACAACATCTATAATACAACATCTATAATACAACATCTATAATACAACATCTACAATACAACATCTATAATACAATACAACATCTATAATACAATACAACATCTATAATACAACATCTATAATACAACATCTATAATACAATACAACATCTATAATACAATACAACATCTATAATACAACATCAATAATACAACATCTATAATACAACATCTACAACACAACATCTATAATACAATACAACATCAATAATACAACATCTACAATACAACATCTATAATACAATACAACATCTATAATACAATACAACATCTATAATACAACATCTATAATACAATACAACATCTATAATACAATACAACATCTATAATACAACACAACATCTATAATACAACATCTATAATACAACATCTATAATACAACATCTATAATACAATACAACATCTATAATACAATACAACATCTATAATACAACACAACATCTATAATACAATACAACATCTATAATACAATACAACATCTATAATACAATACAACATCTATAATACAACACAACATCTATAATACAACACAACATCTATAATACAACATCTATAATACAACATCTATAATACAATACAACATCTATAATACAACACAACATCTATAATACAACATCTATAATACAACATCTATAATACAATACAACATCTATAATACAATACAACATCTATAATACAACATCTATAATACAACACAACATCTATAATACAACATCTATAATACAACACAACATCTATAATACAACATCTATAATACAACACAACATCTATAATACAACATCTATAATACAACACAACATCTATAATACAACATCTATAATACAACATCTATAATACAACACAACATCTATAATACAACATCTATAATACAACACAACATCTATAATACAACATCTATAATACAACACAACATCTATAATACAACATCTATAATACAACATCTATAATACAATACAACATCTATAATACAACATCTATAATACAATACAACATCTATAATACAATACAACATCTATAATACAACATCTATAATACAACATAACATCTATAATACAATACATCATCTATAATACAATACAACATCTATAATACAATACAACATCTATAATACAATACAACATCTATAATACACCATCTATAATACAACACAACATCTATAATGCAACACAACATCTATAATACAACATCTATAATACAACATCTACAATACAACATCTATAATGCAACATCTATAATACAACATCTATAATACAATACAACACCAATAATACAATACAACATCTATAATACAACATCTATAATACAATACAACATCTATAATACAATACAACATCTACAATACAACATCTATAATACAACATCTATAATACAACATCTATAATACAACATCTATAATACAACATCTATAATACAACATCTATAATACAACATCTATAATACAACATCTACAATACAACATCTATAATACAACATCTATAATACAACATCTATAATGCAACATCTATAATGCAACATCTATAATGCAACACAACATCTATAATACAACACAACATCTATAATACAACATCTATAATACAACATCTATAATACAATACAACATCTATAATACAACATCTATAATGCAACATCTATAATGCAACATCTATAATGCAACACAACATCTATAATACAATACAACATCTATAATACAACATCTTTAATACAACATCTACAATACAACATCTATAATGCAACACAACATCTATAATACAACATCTACAATACAACATCTATAATACAACATCTTTAATACAACATCTATAATACAACATCTATAATACAACATCTATAATACAACATCTACAATACAATACAACATCTACAATACAAAAAAGCAACTGTCCTCACTCTGTTCTCTTCCTCTCCTCCTCTCTAGCCTTCACTCTCCTCCTCTCTCACCTCTCATGTCGTATAGATTCAGTCTTCCTCAGTTTCTCCTCCCATGTCTCGTTCAGCTCAGCAATGATCTTCTCAGTCTCCTAGACAACCCATCAGAACCCAGAATCAGACACAGTAAACTAAACTAGTAGACTACTAGAGACAGAAGTCTAGGACAGTAAACTAGTAGACTATTAGAGACAGAAGTCTAGAACAGTAAACTAAACTAGTAGACTACTAGAGACAGAAGTCTAGAACAGTAAACTAAACTAGTAGACTACTAGAGACAGAAGTCTAGGACAGTAAACTAGTAGACTATTAGAGACAGAAGTCTAGGACAGTAAACTAGTAGACTATTAGAGACAGAAGTCTAGGACAGTAAACTAGTAGACTATTAGACTATTAGAGACAGAAGTCTAGGACAGTAAACTAAACTAGTAGACTATTAGAGACAGAAGTCTAGGACAGTAAACTAGTAGACTATTAGAGACAGAAGTCTAGTACAGTAAACTAGTAGACTATTAGAGACAGAAGTCTAGGACAGTAAACTAGTAGACTAGTAGAGACAGAAGTCTAGGACAGTAAACTAGTAGACTAGTAGAGACAGAAGTCTAGGACAGTAAACTAGTAGACTAGTAGAGACAGAAGTCTAGGACAGTAAACTAGTAGACTAGTAGACTATTAGAGACAGAAGTCTAGGACAGTAAACTAAACTAGTAGACTATTAGAGACAGAAGTCTAGGACAGTAAACTAGTAGTCTAGTAGAGACAGAAGTCTAGTACAGTAAACTAGTAGACTATTAGAGACAGAAGTCTAGTACAGTAAACTAGTAGACTATTAGAGACAGAAGTCTAGGACAGTAAACTAGTAGACTATTAGAGACAGAAGTCTAGGACAGTAAACTAGTAGACTATTAGAGACAGAAGTCTAGGACAGTGAACTAGTAGACTATTAGAGACAAAAGTCTAGGACAGTGAACTAGTAGACTATTAGAGACAGAAGTCTAGGACAGTAAACTAGTAGACTATTAGAGACAGAAGTCTAGAACAGTAAACTAGTAGACTATTAGAGACAGAAGTCTAGGACAGTAAACTAGTAGACTATTAGAGACAGAAGTCTAGGACAGTAAACTAGTAGACTATTAGAGACAGAAGTCTAGTACAGTAAACTAGTAGACTATTAGAGACAGAAGTCTAGGACAGTAAACTAGTAGACTAGTAGAGACAGAAGTCTAGAACAGTAAACTAGTAGACTATTAGAGACAGAAGTCTAGGACAGTAAACTAGTAGACTATTAGAGACAGAAGTCTAGGACAGTAAACTAGTAGACTAGTAGAGACAGAAGTCTAGGACAGTAAACTAGTAGACTAGTAGAGACAGAAGTCTAGGACAGTAAACTAGTAGACTAGTAGAGACAGAAGTCTAGTACAGTAAACTAGTAGACTAGTAGAGACAGAAGTCTAGGACAGTAAACTAGTAGGCTAGTAGAGACAGAAGTCTAGGACAGTAAACTAGTAAACTAGTAGACTATTAGAGACAGAAGTCTAGGACAGTAAACTAAACTAGTAGACTATTAGAGACAGAAGTCTAGGACAGTAAAGTAGAAGACTATTAGAGACAGAAGTCTAGGACAGTAAACTAGTAGACTATTAGAGACAGAAGTCTAGGACACTAAACTAGTAGACTATTAGAGACAGAAGTCTAGGACAGTAAACTAGTAGACTATTAGAGACAGAAGTCTAGTAGAGTAAACTAGAAGACTATTAGAGACAGAAGTCTAGGACAGTAAACTAGTAGACTATTAGAGACAGAAGTCTAGGACAGTAAACTAGTAGACTATTAGAGACAGAAGTCTAGGACAGTAAACTAGTAGACTATTAGAGACAGAAGTCTAGGACAGTAAACTAAACTAATAGACTATTAGAGACAGAAGTCTAGGACAGTAAACTAAACTAGTAGACTATTAGAGACAGAAGTCTAGGACAGTAAACTAAACTAGTAGACTATTAGAGACAGAAGTCTAGGACAGTAAACTAGAAGACTATTAGAGACAGAAGTCTAGGACAGTAAACTAGTAGACTATTAGAGACAGAAGTCTAGGACAGTAAACTAGTAGACTATTAGAGACAGAAGTCTAGGACAGTAAACTAGTAGACTATTAGAGACAGAAGTCTAGGACAGTAAACTAGTAGACTATTAGAGACAGAAGTCTAGGACAGTAAACTAGTAGACTATTAGAGACAGAAGTCTAGTATAGTAAACTAGTAGACTATTAGAGACAGAAGTCTAGGACAGTGAACTAGTAGACTATTAGAGACAGAAGTCTAGGACAGTAAACTAGTAGACTAGTAGAGACAGAAGTCTAGAACAGTAAACTAGTAGACTAGTAGACTATTAGAGACAGAAGTCTAGTACAGTAAACTAGTAGACTATTAGAGACAGAAGTCTAGGACAGTAAACTAGTAGACTATTAGAGACAGAAGTCTAGTACAGTAAACTAGTAGACTATTAGAGACGGAAGTCTAGGACAGTAAACTAGTAGACTAGTAGAGACAGAAGTCTAGGACAGTAAACTAGTAGACTATTAGAGACAGAAGTCTAGTACAGTAAACTAGTAGACTATTAGAGACAGAAGTCTAGGACAGTAAACTAGTAGACTATTAGAGACAGAAGTCTAGTACAGTAAACTAAACTAGTAGACTATTAGAGACAGAGGTCTAGGACAGTAAACTAGTAGACTATTAGAGACAGAAGTCTAGTACAATCACCACCTTCCGGAGACACCTGAAACCCCACCTCTTTAAGGAATACCTAGTATAGGATAAAGTAATCCCTCTCACCCCCCCCCCCCCCCTTAAAAAGATTTAGATGCACTACTGTTCCACTGGATGTCTTAAGGTGAATGCACCAATTTGTAAGTCGCTCTGGATAAGAGCGTCTGCTAAATGACTTAAATGTAAATGTAAATGTACAGTAAACTAGTAGACTATTAGAGACAGAAGTCTAGTACAGTAAACTAGTAGACTATTAGAGACAGAAGTCTAGTACAGTAAACTAGTAGACTATTAGAGACAGAAGTCTAGAACAGTAAACTAGTAGACTAGTAGAGACAGAAGTCTAGTACAGTAAACTAGAAGACTATTAGAGACAGAAGTCTAGGACAGTAAACTAGTAGACTAGTAGAGACAGAAGTCTAGTACAGTAAACTAGTAGACTATTAGAGACAGAAGTCTAGAACAGTAAACTAGTAGACTATTAGAGACAGAAGTCTAGTACAGTAAACTAGTAGACTATTAGAGACAGAAGTCTAGGACAGTAAACTAGTAGACTATTAGAGACAGAAGTCTAGAACAGTAAACTAGTAGACTATTAGAGACAGAAGTCTAGGACAGTAAACTAGTAGACTATTAGAGACAGAAGTCTAGGACAGTAAACTAGTAGACTAGTAGAGACAGAAGTCTAGGACAGTAAACTAGTAGACTAGTAGAGACAGAAGTCTAGGACAGTAAACTAGTAGACTAGTAGAGACAGAAGTCTAGTACAGTAAACTAGTAGACTAGTAGAGACAGAAGTCTAGGACAGTAAACTAGTAGACTAGTAGAGACAGAAGTCTAGGACAGTAAACTAGTAAACTAGTAGACTAGTAGAGACAGAAGTCTAGGACAGTAAACTAGTAAACTAGTAGACTATTAGAGACAGAAGTCTAGGACAGTAAACTAGTAAACTAGTAGACTATTAGAGACAGAAGTCTAGGACAGTAAACTAGTAGACTGTTAGAGACAGAAGTCTAGGACAGTAAACTAGTAGACTATTAGAGACAGAAATCTAGGACAGTAAACGAGTAGACTAGTAGAGACAGAAGTCTAGGACAGTAAACTAGTAGACTAGTAGAGACAGAAGTCTAGGACAGTAAACTAGTAGACTAGTAGAGACAGAAGTCTAGGACAGTAAACTAGTAAACTAGTAGACTATTAGAGACAGAAGTCTAGGACAGTAAACTAGTAGACTAGTAGAGACAGAAGTCTAGGACAGTAAACTAGTAGACTAGTAGAGACAGAAGTCTAGAACAGTAAACTAGTAAACTAGTAGACTATTAGAGACAGAAGTCTAGGACAGTAAACTAGTAGACTAGTAGAGACAGAAGTCTAGGACAGTAAACTAGTAGACTATTAGAGACAGAAGTCTAGAACAGTAAACTAGTAGACTATTAGAGACAGAAGTCTAGTACAGTAAACTAGTAGACTAGTAGAGACAGAAGTCTAGGACAGTAAACTAGTAGACTAGTAGAGACAGAAGTCTAGGACAGTAAACTAGTAAACTATTAGAGACAGAGGTCTAGAACAGTAAACTAGTAGACTAGTAGAGACAGAAGTCTAGGACAGTAAACTAGTAGACTAGTAGAGACAGAAGTCTAGGACAGTAAACTAGTAAACTAGTAGACTAGTAGAGACAGAAGTCTAGGACAGTAAACTAGTAAACTAGTAGACTATTAGAGACAGAAGTCTAGGACAGTAAACTAGTAAACTAGTAGACTATTAGAGACAGAAGTCTAGGACAGTAAACTAGTAGACTGTTAGAGACAGAAGTCTAGGACAGTAAACTAGTAGACTATTAGAGACAGAAATCTAGGACAGTAAACTAGTAGACTAGTAGAGACAGAAGTCTAGGACAGTAAACTAGTAGACTAGTAGAGACAGAAGTCTAGGACAGTAAACTAGTAGACTAGTAGAGACAGAAGTCTAGGACAGTAAACTAGTAAACTAGTAGACTATTAGAGACAGAAGTCTAGGACAGTAAACTAGTAGACTAGTAGAGACAGAAGTCTAGGACAGTAAACTAGTAGACTAGTAGAGACAGAAGTCTAGAACAGTAAACTAGTAAACTAGTAGACTATTAGAGACAGAAGTCTAGGACAGTAAACTAGTAGACTAGTAGAGACAGAAGTCTAGGACAGTAAACTAGTAGACTATTAGAGACAGAAGTCTAGAACAGTAAACTAGTAGACTATTAGAGACAGAAGTCTAGTACAGTAAACTAGTAGACTAGTAGAGACAGAAGTCTAGGACAGTAAACTAGTAGACTAGTAGAGACAGAAGTCTAGGACAGTAAACTAGTAAACTATTAGAGACAGAGGTCTAGAACAGTAAACAGATATGGTTCATACCTCCAGTCTCTCAGCCACCTCCTCTTTACTGATGGTCTCAACAAGCTCCTCCCCTTCAGCAAAGTCCGCCGTCATGTGATCAGTCATGTGATCAGCGTCTCCGTCAGGTGTGGAGTCTTCGTCAGGGGCGGAGTTGGAATCTTGGGCAGGGTTCTGTGGGGCTTCTGATTGTCCGTTAGCGGTGATTGGCTGGTGGGTGGGAAGGCCTGAGGGGGAGGAGCCCAGAGCACTGTTGTTGTTCACCTCTCCACCTGAGAGAGACAGAGATAGACAGACAGAGATAGAGAGATGGGTCAGAGCTCTGTGTGTTTGTTACCTGTTACAGCCAGTAGTTCAGACAGCCCCTGTGAGAACAGCAATGTTTGTTACCTGTTATAGCCAGTAGTTCAGACAGCCCCTGTGAGAACAGCAGGTCTCTCAGTCTGTTGACTTCTTCTTTCAGTTCTCTGATCAGTCTGGCGTTGGGATCCTCATTGATTATAGCATTACACCTGATCTGCTTGGCACGGTCCGCATACCTAGAGAGAGAGAGAGAGACACATGGAGACTGAAAGTTATATTAGGAAAATTATAACTTTGCAATCTGAAGACCGACAGACACGTGGAGACCGACAGACAAGACACGTGGAGACCCGAGAGACAAGACACGTGGAGACCCGAGAGACAAGACACGTGGAGACCCGAGAGACACATGGAGACCCGAGAGACAAGACACGTGGAGACCCGAGAGACAAGACACGTGGAGACCCGAGAGACAAGACACGTGGAGACCCGAGAGACAAGACACGTGGAGACCCGAGAGACAAGACACGTGGAGACCCGAGAGACAAGACACGTGGAGACCCGAGAGACAAGACACGTGGAGACCCGAGAGACACATGGAGACCCGAGAGACAAGACACGTGGAGACCCGAGAGACAAGACACGTGGAGACCCGAGAGACAAGACACGTGGAGACCCGAGAGACAAGACACGTGGAGACCCGAGAGACAAGACACGTGGAGACCCGAGAGACAAGACACGTGGAGACCCGAGAGACAAGACACGTGGAGACCCGAGAGACAAGACACGTGGAGACCCGAGAGACAAGACACGTGGAGACCCGAGAGACAAGACACGTGGAGACCCGAGAGACAAGACACATGGAGACCCGAGAGACAAGACACGTGGAGACCCGAGAGACAAGACACGTGGAGACCCGAGAGACACGTGGAGACCGACAGACACGTGGAGACCGATAGACACATGGAGACTGATAGACAAACACAATCGAGACTGATAGACAAACACATGGAGACTGATAGACAAACACATGGAGACTGATAGACAGACACATGGAGACTGATAGACACATGGAGACTGATAGACACATGGAGACTGATAGACACATGGAGACTGATAGACACATGGAGACTGATAGACAGACACATGGAGACTGATAGACAGATACAAGGAGACTGATAGATACATGGAGACTAATAGATACATGGAGACTAATAGACACATGGAGACTGATAGACAGATACAAGGAGACTGATAGACAGATACAAGGAGACTGATAGACAGATACAAGGAGACTGATAGACAGACACATGGAGACTGATAGACACATGGAGACTGATAGACAGACACATGGAGAGAGACAGACAGACACATGGAGACTGATAGACAGACACATGGAGACTGATAGACAGATACAAGGAGACTGATAGATACATGGAGACTAATAGATACATGGAGACTAATAGACACATGGAGACTGATAGACAGATACAAGGAGACTGATAGACAGATACAAGGAGACTGATAGACAGATACAAGGAGACTGATAGACAGACACATGGAGACTGATAGACACATGGAGACTGATAGACAGACACATGGAGACTGATAGACAGACACATGGAGAGAGACAGACAGACACATGGAGACTGATAGATAGACACATGGAGACTGATAGACACATGGAGACTGATAGACAGACACATGGAGACTGATAGACACATGGAGACTGATAGACAGACACATGGAGACTGATAGACACATGGAGACTGATAGACACATGGAGACTGATAGACAGACACATGGAGACTGATAGACAGATACAAGGAGACTGATAGATACATGGAGACTAATAGATACATGGAGACTAATAGACACATGGAGACTGATAGACAGATACAAGGAGACTGATAGACAGATACAAGGACACTGATAGACAGATACATGGAGACTGATAGACACATGGAGACTGATAGACAGACACATGGAGACTGATAGACAGACACATGGAGACTGATAGACAGACACATGGAGACTGACAGACAGACACATGGAGACTGATAGACAGACACATGGAGACTGATAGACACATGGAGACTGATAGACACATGGAGACTGATAGATAGATACAAGGAGACTGATAGACAGACACATGGAGACTGACAGACAGACACATGGAGACTGATAGACAGACACATGGAGACTGATAGACAGACACATGGAGACTGACAGACAGACACATGGAGACTGATATACAGACACATGGAGACTGATAGACAGACACATGGAGACTGACAGACAGACACATGGAGACTGATAGACAGACACATGGAGACTGATTGACAGACACATGGAGACTGATAGACACATGGAGACTGATAGACAGACACATGAAGACTGATAGACAGACACATGGAGACTGATAGACAGACACATGGAGACTGATAGACAGACACGTGGAGACTGATAGACACATGGAGACTGATAGACAGACACATGGAGACTGATAGACAGACACATGGAGACTGACAGACAGACACATGGAGACTGATAGACAGATACAAGGAGACTGATAGACAGATACAAGGAGACTGATAGACAGACACATGGAGAATGATAGACACATGGAGACTGATAGACACATGGAGACTGATAGACACATGGAGACTGATAGACAGACACATGGAGACTGACAGACAGACACATGGAGACTGATAGACAGACACATGGAGACTGACAGACAGACACATGGAGACTGATAGACAGACACATGGAGACTGATAGACAGACACATGGAGACTGACAGACAGACACATGGAGACTGATAGACAGACACGTGGAGACTGATAGACAGACACGTGGAGACTGATAGACACATGGAGACTGATAGACACATGGAGACTGATAGATAGATACAAGGAGACTGATAGACAGACACATGGAGACTGACAGACAGACACATGGAGACTGACAGACAGACACATGGAGACTGATAGACAGACACATGGAGACTGACAGACAGACACATGGAGACTGAAAGACAGACACATGGAGACTGACAGACAGACACATGGAGACTGATAGACAGACACATGGAGACTGATAGACAGACACATGGAGACTGATAGACACATGGAGACTGATAGATAGATACAAGGAAACTGATAGACAGACACATGGAGACTGATAGACAGACACATGGAGACTGATAGACAGACACGTGGAGACTGATAGACACATGGAGACTGATAGACAGACACATGGAGACTGATAGACAGACACATGGAGACTGATAGACAGACACATGGAGACTGATAGACAGACACATGGAGACTGATAGACACATGGAGACTGATAGACAGACACATGAAGACTGATAGACACATGGAGACTGATAGATAGACACATGGAGACTGATAGACAGACACATGGAGACTGATAGACAGACACATGGAGACTGATAGACACATGGAGACTGATAGATAGACACATGGAGACTGATAGATACATGGAGACTGATAGACAGACACATGAAGACTGATAGACACATGGAGACTGATTGATAGACACATGGAGACTGATAGACACATGGAGACTGATAGACACATGGAGACTGATAGATAGACACATGGAGACTGATAGACAGACACATGGAGACTGATAGACACATGGAGACTGATAGACAGACACATGGAGACTGATAGACAGACACATGGAGACCGACAGACAGACACATGGAGACTGATAGACAGATACAAGGAGGCTGATAGACAGACACATGGAGACTGATAGACAGATACAAGGAGTCTGACAGACAGACACATGGAGACTGACAGACAGACACATGGAGACTGATAGATACATGGAGACTGATAGACACATGGAGACTGATATACAGACACATGGAGACTGATAGACACATGGAGACTGATAGACACATGGAGACTGATAGACAGACACATGGAGACTGATAGACAGATACAAGGAGACTGATAGATAGACACATGGAGACTGATAGACAGACACATGGAGACTGATAGACACATGGAGACTGATATACACATGGAGACTAATAGACAGATACATGGAGACTGATAGACAGACACATGGAGACTGATAGACACATGGAGACTGATAGACAGATACATGGAGACTGATAGACAGATACAAGGAGACTGATAGACAGACACATGGAGGCTGATAGACAGATACAAGGAGACTGATAGACAGACACATGGAGACTGATAGATAGACACATGGAGACTGATAGACACATGGAGACTGATAGACAGATACATGGAGACTGATAGACACATGGAGACTGATAGACACATGGAGACTGATAGACACATGGAGACTGATAGACAGACACATGGAGACTGATAGACAGACACATGGAGACTGACAGACAGACACATGGAGACTGATAGACATACACATGGAGACTGATAGACAGACACATGGAGACTGATAGACACATGGAGACTGATAGACACATGGAGACTGATAGACACATGGAGACTGATAGACAGACACATGGAGACTGATAGATAGACACATGGAGACTGATAGACAGACACATGGAGACTGATAGACAGACACATGGAGACTGATAGACAGATACATGGAGACTGATAGACAGACACATGGAGACTGATGTGCAGGGTTGAATGGATAGAGACAGAGAGGGAGAGAGAGGAGATGTTTACCTACCTGAGTGTACTGAGTGTTTCTTCATAGTTAATATCTGCTGGACTGAGAGCTGCTATCATCGCTGTCCTGGAGTTACCACCTGACACAGAGAGACAGGTTAATATATCACATAGACCTACTTCACTCTCTCCATCTAGCTCCTCTCCCCTCCATCCCTCCTCTCCCTCCTCTAGCTCTCCTCTGCCTCCTCTCCCCTCCATCCCTCCTCTCCCCTCCATCCCTCCTCTCCCTCCTCTGCCCTCCATCCCTCCTCTCCTCTCCCTCCTCTAGCTCCTCTCCCCTCCATCCCTCCTCTCCCTCCATCCCTCCTCTCCCTCCTCTCCCCTCCATCCCTCCTCTCCCTCCTCTCCCTCCTCTAGCTCCTCTCCCTCCCTCCTCTGCCTCCTCTCCCTCCTCTGCCCTCCTCTCCCTCCTCTCCCTCCATCTAGCTCCTCTCCCTCCTCTCCCTCCATTTAGCTCCTCTCCCTCCATCTAGCTCCTCTCCCTCCTCTCCCTCCATCTAGCTCCTCTCCCTCCTCTCCCTCCATCTAGCTCCTCTCCTCTCCTCTCTCCTCCTCTAGCTCCTCTCCCCCTCTCCCTCCTCTCCCTCCATCTAGCTCCTCTCCCTCCTCTCCCTCCATCTAGCTCCTCTCCCTCCTCTCCCCCCTCTCGCTCCTCCAGCTCCTCTCCCTCCATCTAGCTCCTCTCCCTCCATCTAGCTCCTCTCCCTCCTCTAGCTCCTCTCCCTCCTCTCCCTCCACTGCCCTCTGCCTCCTCTGCCTCCTCTCGCTCCTCTCCCTCCTCTCCCTCCATCTAGAACCTCTCCCTCCTCTCCCCCCTCTCGCTCCTCTCCCTCCTCTGCCTCCTCTCCCTCCATCTAGCTCCTCTCCCTCCTCTCCCTCCTCTAGCTCCTCTCCCTCCATCTAGCTCCTCTCCCTCCATCTAGCTCCTCTCCCTCCACTCTATCCTCTCCCTCCATTCCACCTCTCCCTCCATCTAGCTCCTCTCCCTCTCCCTCCATCTAGATCCTCTCCCTCCATCCTCTTCCTCCTCTCCCTCCTCTCCCTCCATCTAGAACCTCTCCTCCTCTCCCCCCCTCTCGCTCCTCTCCCTCCTCTGCCTCCTCTCCCTCCATCTAGCTCCTCTCCCTCCTCTCCCTCCTCTCCCTCCTCTAGCTCCTCTCCCTCCATCTAGCTCCTCTCCCTCCATCTAGCTCCTCTCCCTCCACTCTATCCTCTCCCTCCATCCCACCTCTCCCTCCATCTAGCTCCTCTCCCTCTCCCTCCATCTAGATCCTCTCCCTCCATCCTCTTCCTCCTCTGCCCTCCATCTCTCCTCTCCCTCCTCTCCCCTCCCTCCTCTAGCTCCTCTCCCTCCATCTAGCTCCTCTCCCTCCATCTAGCTCCTCTCCCTCCTCTCCCTCCCTCCTCTCCTCTCCCTCCTCCCCTCCCTCCTCTCCCTCCATCCCTCCCAAGGGTTCATAACACACTGTTCAGAAGTTGTGTTCAATGTGTTGTGCTCCCAGTGTAAAACAAACAGGTTATTAAGAAGTTGTGTGAAATATCTAGCAGGACTCTCACCCAGGTTCTCTTTCAGGAGCCAGGTGAGGACCGAGTCTCTGTAGGGGATGAAGTCGGACTTCCTCTTCTTACTGTTCTGCATTTCAGCCAGAGCAGAGATGACCTTCCCCAGGGTGGTGAGAGACTTGTTGATATTAGCTCCCTCCTTCAACCTCAAACCCTTTGCCCCCGACGAGTCAGCTCTCTCACTACCAGCTAGGTCCACCAGACTGACCTTACTGACCTGGAGAGAATAACATGGTTAATACCTGACCCCTGACCTCTAGGTCCACCAGACTGACCTTACTGACCTGGAGAGAATAACATGGTTAATACCTAACCCCTGACCTCTAGGTCCACCAGACTGACCTTACTGACCTGGAGAGAATAACATGGTTAATACCTGACCCCTGACCTCTAGGTCCACCAGACTGACCTTACTGACCTGGAGAGAATAACATGGTTAATACCTGACCCCTGACCTCTAACCTCTAGGTCCACCAGACTGACCTTACTGACCTGGAGAGAATAACATGGTTAATACCTGACCTCTAACCTCTAGGTCCACCAGACTGACCTGGAGAGAATAACATGGTTAATGCCCCCGACGAGTCAGCTCTCTCACTACCAGCTAGGTCCACCAGACTGACCTTACTGACCTGGAGAGAATAACATGGTTAATACCTGACCCCTGACCTCTAGGTCCACCAGACTGACCTTACTGACCTGGAGAGAATAACATGGTTAATACCCAATCCCTGACCTCTAACCTCTAGGTCCACCAGACTGACCTTACTGACCTGGAGAGAATAACATGGTTAATACCTAAACCCTGACCTCTAACCTCTAGGTCCACCAGACTGACCTGGAGAGAATAACATGGTTAATACCTAACCCCTGACCCCTGACCTCTAGGTCCACCAGACTGACCTTACTGACCTGGAGAGAATAACATGGTTAATACCTAACCCCTGACCTCTAACCTCTAGGTCCACCAGACTGACCTGGAGAGAATAACATGGTTAATACCTGACCCCTGACCTCTAACCTCTAGGTCCACCAGACTGACCTTACTGACCTGGAGAGAATAACATGGTTAATACCTAACCCCTGACCTCTAACCTCTAGGTCCACCAGACTGACCTTACTGACCTGGAGAGAATAACATGGTTAATACCTGACCTCTAACCTCTAGGTCCACCAGACTGACCTAACTGACCTGGAGAGAATAACATGGTTAATACCTGACCTCTAACCTCTAGGTCCACCAGACTTACCTAACTGACCTGCAGAGAATAACATGGTTAATACCTGACCCCTGACCTCTAGGTCCACCAGACTCACCTTACTGACCTGGAGAGAATAACATGGTTAATACCTAACCCCTGACCTCTAACCTCTAGGTCCACCAGACTGACCTTACTGACCTGGAGAGAATAACATGGTTAATACCTGACCCCTGACCTCTAACCTCTAGGTCCACCAGACTGACCTTACTGACCTGGAGAGAATAACATGGTTAATACCTAACCCCTGACCTCTAACCTCTAGGTCCACCAGACTGACCTTACTGACCTGGAGAGAATAACATGGTTAATACCTGACCCCTGACCTCTAGGTCCACCAGACTGACCTTACTGACCTGGAGAGAATAACATGGTTAATACCTAACCCCTGACCTCTAACCTCTAGGTCCACCAGACTGACCTTACTGACCTGGAGAGAATAACATGGTTAATACCTGACCTCTAACCTCTAGGTCCACCAGACTGACCTAACTGACCTGGAGAGAATAACATGGTTAATACCTGACCTCTAACCTCTAGGTCCACCAGACTTACCTAACTGACCTGCAGAGAATAACATGGTTAATACCTGACCCCTGACCTCTAGGTCCACCAGACTCACCTTACTGACCTGGAGAGAATAACATGGTTAATACCTAACCCCTGACCTCTAACCTCTAGGTCCACCAGACTGACCTTACTGACCTGGAGAGAATAACATGGTTAATACCTAACCCCTGACCTCTAACATCTAGGTCCACCAGACTGACCTTACTGACCTGGAGAGAATAACATGGTTAATACCTAACCCCTGACCTCTAACCTCTAGGTCCACCAGACTGACTTTACTGACAGATTGGGAATTTAGCCAGGACCCCGGGGTTAACACCCCTACTCTTACGATAAGTGCCATGGGATCTTTAATGACCTCAGAGAGTCAGGACACCCGTTTAACGTCCCATCCGAAAGACGGCACCCTACACAGGGCAGTGTCTCCAATCACTGCCCTCGGGAATTGGGATATTTTTTAGACCAGAGGAAAGAGTGCCTCCTACTGGCCCTCCAACACCACTTCCAGCAGCATCTGGTCTCCCATCCAGGGACTGACCAGGACCAACTCTGCTTAGCTTCAGAGACAAGCCAGCAGTGGTATGCTGCTGACCAGGACCAACCCTACTTAGCTTCAGAGACAGGCCAGCAGTGGTATGCTGCTGACCAGGACCAACCCTACTTAGCTTCAGAGACAAGCCAGCAGTGGTATGCAGGGTGGTATGCTGCTGACCAGGACCAACCCTACTTAGCTTCAGAAGCAAGCCAGCAGTGGTATGCAGGGTGGTATGCTGCTGACCAGGACCAACCCTGCTTAGCTTCAGAGACAAGCCAGCAGTGGTATGCAGGGTGGTATGCTGCTGACCAGGACCAACCCTGCTTAGCTTCAGAGACAAGCCAGCAGTGGTATGCTGCTGACCAGGACCAACCCTGCTTAGCTTCAGAGACAAGCCAGCAGTGGTATGCAGGGTGGTATGCTGCTGACCAGGACCAACCCTGCTTAGCTTCAGAGACAAGCCAGCAGTGGTATGCAGGGTGGTATGCTGCTGACCAGGACCAACCCTGCTTAGCTTCAGAGACAAGCCAGCAGTGGTATGCTGCTGACCAGGACCAACCCTGCTTAGCTTCAGAGACAAGCCAGCAGTGGTATGCTGCTGACCAGGACCAACCCTGCTTAGCTTCAGAGACAAGCCAGCAGTGGTATGCAGGGTGGTATGCTGCTGACCAGGACCAACCCTGCTTAGCTTCAGAGACAAGCCAGCAGTGGTATGCAGGGTGGTATGCTGCTGACCAGGACCAACCCTGTTTAGCTTCAGAGACAAGCCAGCAGTGGTATGCAGGGTGGTATGCTGCTGACCAGGACCAACCCTGCTTAGCTTCAGAGACAAGCCAGCAGTGGTATGCAGGGTGGTATGCTGCTGACCAGGACCAACCCTGCTTAGCTTCAGAGACAAGCCAGCAGTGGTATGCAGGGTGGTATGCTGCTGACCAGGACCAACCCTGCTTAGCTTCAGACACAAGCCAGCAGTGGTATGCAGGGTGGTATGCTGCTGGCTATAATGTGATTAGCGTAATATTCGATTAGTCTCCATTTAAAGAACAGAAAAGCATCTATTTCCCATAAGACACGTGTCATGGATCTGTCTCTCTCTCCAACAGGAATGGATCTGTCTCTCTCTCCAACAGGAATGGATCTGTCTCTGTCTCCAACAGGAATGGATCTGTCTCTGTCTCCAACAGGAATGGATCTGTCTCTGTCTCCAACAGGAATGGATCTGTCTCTGTCTCCAGAGTTACAGGAATGGATCTGTCTCTGTCTCCAACAGGAATGGATCTGTCTCTGTCTCCAACAGGAATGGATCTGTCTCTGTCTCCAACAGGAATGGATCTGTCTCTGTCTCCAACAGGAATGGATCTGTCTCTGTCTCCAACAGGAATGGATCTGTCTCTGTCTCCAACAGGAATGGATCTGTCTCTGTCTCCAACAGGAATGGATCTGTCTCTCTCTCCAACAGGAATGGATCTGTCTCTCTCTCCAACAGGAATGGATCTGTCTCTCTCTCCAAAAGGGATTCCCCTGGTCTGAGTGTGACAGTGATGTTGCAGCGGGCGTCCTCATTCATACCAGCCCCCCCCCCCTCCTCATCACCAGAGTTACAGTACATTCATACCAGCCCCCCCCCCCTCCTCATCACCAGAGTTACAGTACATTCATACCAGCCCCCCCTCCTCATCACCAGAGTTACAGTACATTCATACCAGCCCCCCCTCCTCATCACCAGAGTTACAGTACATTCATACCAGCCCCCCCCCTCATCACCAGAGTTACAGTACATTCATACCAGCCCCCCCCCTCCTCATCACCAGAGTTACAGTACATTCATACCAGCCCCCCCCATCACCAGAGTTACAGTACATTCATACCAGCCCCCCCCCACCACCAAGAGTCATCACCAGAGTTACAGTACATTCATACCAGCCCCCCTCCTCATCACCAGAGTTACAGTACATTCATACCAGCCCCCCTCCTCATCACCAGAGTTACAGTACATTCATACCAGCCCACCCCTCATCACTCATCACATTCAGAGTTACAGAGTTACATTTCATACCAGCCCCCCTCCTCATCACCACAGTTACAGTACATTCATACCAGGCCCCCCCTCCTCATCACCAGAGTTACAGTACATTCATACCAGCCCCCCTCCTCATCACCAGAGTTACATCGCATTCCGGTCGCATTCCGCTTCGCTCCACAGGTAGTATCATATTTTCATTTCATTTCATTCAGTCCCAACGGTGTGATTTGTTTGATCGTCTTTGTTTCAAAGATAATTGTGTAGTCTAGAGCGATTTTCTAGGTTAGCTAGCCAGCTATTGTCGTTCTCCTAACGCAACGTAACGTAACCAACACTGCTAGCTAGCCAGCTAGCCCCCGAAAAGCAGCATTGTAGAAACTTCACACTCAACGGAACGACTTGATTAGGGTAGTGTCAACAACGCAGCTAGCCTACCTCAGCAGTACTGTATCATTTTAATCATTTTAGTCAATTAGATTCTTGCTACGTAAGCTTAACTTTCTGAACATTCGAGACGTGTAGTCCACTTGTCATTCCAATCTCCTCTGCATTAGCGTAGCCTCTTCTCTAGCCTGTCAACTATGTGTCTGTCTATCCCTGTTCTCTCCTCTCTGCACAGACCATACAAACGCTCCACACCGCATGGCCGCGGCCACCCTAATCTGGTGGTCCCAGCGCGCACGACCCACATGGAGTTCCAGGTCTCCGGTAGCCTCTGGAACTGCCGATCTGCGGCCAACAAGGCAGAGTTCATCTCAGCCTATGCCTCCCTCCAGTCCTCGACTTCTTGGCTCTGACGGAAACATGGATCACCACAGACAACACCGCTACTCCTACTGCTCTCTCTTCGTCCGCCCACGTGCTCTCGCACACCCCGAGAGCTTCTGGTCAGCGGGGTGGTGGCACCGGGATCCTCATCTCTCCCAAGTGGTCATTCTCTCTTTCTCCCCTTACCCATCTGTCTATCGCCTCCTTTGAATTCCATGCTGTCACAGTTACCAGCCCTTTCAAGCTTAACATCCTTATCATTTATCGCCCTCCAGGTTCCCTCGGAGAGTTCATCAATGAGCTTGATGCCTTGATAAGCTCCTTTCCTGAGGACGGCTCACCTCTCACAGTTCTGGGCGACTTTAACCTCCCCACGTCTACCTTTGACTCATTCCTCTCTGCCTCCTTCTTTCCACTCCTCTCCTCTTTTGACCTCACCCTCTCACCTTCCCCCTACTCACAAGGCAGGCAATACGCTCGACCTCATCTTTACTAGATGCTGTTCCTCCACTAACCTCATTGCAACTCCCCTCCAAGTCTCCGACCACTACCTTGTATCCTTTTCCCTCTCGCTCTCATCCAACACTTCCCACACTGCCCCTACTCGGATGGTATCGCGCCGTCCCAACCTTCACTCTCTCTCCCCCCGCTACTCTCTCCTCTTCCATCCTATCATCTCTTCCCTCTGCTCAAACCTTCTCCAACCTATCTCCTGATTCTGCCTCCTCAACCCTCCTCTCCTCCCTTTCTGCATCCTTTGACTCTCTATGTCCCCTATCCTCCAGGCCGGCTCGGTCCTCCCTCCCGCTCCGTGGCTCGACGACTCATTGCGAGCTCACAGAACAGGGCTCCGGGCAGCCGAGCGGAAATGGAGGAAAACTCGCCTCCCTGCGGACCTGGCATCCTTTCACTCCCTCCTCTCTACATTTTCCTCCTCTGTCTCTGCTGCTAAAGTCACTTTCTACCACTCTAAATTCCAAGCATCTGCCTCTAACCCTAGGAAGCTCTTTGCCACCTTCTCCTCCCTCCTGAATCCCCCTCCCCCTCCCCCCCCCCCTCTCTGCAGATGACTTCGTCAACCATTTTGAAAAGAAGGTCGACGACATCCGATCCTCGTTTGCTAAGTCAAACGACACCGCTGGTTCTGCTCACACTGCCCTACCCTGTGCTCTGACCTCTTTCTCCCCTCTCTCTCCAGATGACATCTCGCGTCTTGTGACGGCCGGCCGCCCAACAACCTGCCCGCTTGACCCTATCCCCTCCTCTCTTCTCCAGACCATCTCCGGTGACCTTCTCCCTTACCTCACCTCGCTCATCAACTCATCCCTGACCGCTGGCTACGTCCCTCCCGTCTTCAAGAGAGCGAGAGTTGCACCCCTTCTGAAAAAACCTACACTCGATCTCTTCAATGTCAACAACTACAGACCAGTATCCCTTCTTTCTTTTCTCTCCAAAACTCTTGAACGTGCTGTCCTTGGCCAGCTCTCCCGCTATCTCTCTCAGAATGACCTTCTTGATCCAAATCAGTCAGGTTTCAAGACTAGTCATTCAACTGAGACTGCTCTTCTCTGTATCACGGAGGCGCTCCGCACTGCTAAAGCTAACTCTCTCTCCTCTGCTCTCATCCTTCTAGACCTATCGGCTGCCTTCGATACTGTGAACCATCAGATCCTCCTCTCCACCCTCTCCGAGTTGGGCATCTCCGGCGCGGCCCACGCTTGGATTGCGTCCTACCTGACAGGTCGCTCCTACCAGGTGGCGTGGCGAGAATCCGTCTCCTCACCACGTGCTCTCACCACTGGTGTCCCCAGGGCTCTGTTCTAGGCCCTCTCCTATTCTCGCTATACACCAAGTCACTTGGCTCTGTCATAACCTCACATGGTCTCTCCTATCATTGCTATGCAGACGACACACAATTAATCTTCTCCTTTCCCCCTTCTGACGACCAGGTGGCGAATCGCATCTCTGCATGTCTGGCAGACATATCAGTGTGGATGACGGATCATCACCTCAAGCTGAACCTCGGCAAGACGGAGCTACTCTTCCTCCCGGGGAAGGACTGCCCGTTCCATGATCTCGCCATCACGGTTGACAACTCCATTGTGTCCTCGTCCCAGAGCGCTAAGAACCTTGGCGTGATCCTGGACAACACCCTGTCGTTCTCAAATAACATCAAGGCGGTGGCCCGTTCCTGTAGGTTCATGCTCTACAACATCCGCAGAGTACGACCCTGCCTCACACAGGAAGCGGCGCAGGTCCTAATCCAGGCACTTGTCATCTCCCGTCTGGATTACTGCAACTCGCTGTTGGCTGGGCTCCCTGCCTGTGCCATTAAACCCTACAACTCATCCAGAACGCCGCAGCCCGTCTGGTGTTCAACCTTCCCAAGTTCTCTCACGTCACCCCGCTCCTCCGCTCTCTCCACTGGCTTCCAGTTGAAGCTCGCATCCGCTACAAGACCATGGTGCTTGCCTACGGAGCTGTGAGGGGAACGGCACCTCAGTACCTCCAGGCTCTGATCAGGCCCTACACCCAAACAAGGGCACTGCGTTCATCCACCTCTGGCCTGCTCGCCTCCCTACCACTGAGGAAGTACAGTTCCCGCTCAGCCCAGTCAAAACTGTTCGCTGCTCTGGCCCCCAATGGTGGAACAAACTCCCTCACGACGCCAGGACAGCGGAGTCAATCACCACCTTCCGGAGACACCTGAAACCCCACCTCTTTAAGGAATACCTAGGATAGGATAAAGTAATCCTTCTCACCCCCCTTAAAAGACCTAGATGCACTATTGTAAAGTGGCTGTTCCACTGGATGTCATAAGGTGAAAGCACCAATTTGTAAGTCGCTCTGGATAAGAGCGTCTGCTAAATGACTTAAATGTAAATGTAAATGTTACAGCACATTCATACCAGCCCCCCTCCTCCTCATCCCCAGAGTTACAGTACATTCATACCAGCCCACCCCTCCTCCTCATCACCAGAGTTACAGCACATTCATACCAGCCCCCCCCCTCCCCCTCCTCATCACCAGAGTTACAGTACATTCATACCAGCCCCCCCCTCCTCCTCATCACCAGAGTTACAGTACATTCATACCAGCCCCCCCCCCTCATCACCAGAGTTACAGTACATTCATACCAGCCCCCTCCTCATCACCAGAGTTACAGTACATTCATACCAGCCCCCCCCTCCTCATCATCACCAGAGTTACAGTACATTCATACCAGCCCCCCTCCTCATCACCAGAGTTACAGTACATTCATACCAGCCCCCCCCCCACCTCCTCACCAGAGAGTTAGTCTGACTCTCCTCCACTTCACATTCCTACCAGCCCCCCCCTCCTCCTCCCTACTACCTTCTCCGTGTCCAGGGAGATGTTGGTCTCTTTGTTTCACACCAACACCTAAACACACCTAACACACCCCGTCTGTCTGACAAACAATAATGGATTATTATTGTGTGTTTACCTTCTCCGTGTCCAGGCTGGTGAGTTGGTCTCTTTGTTTCACACCAACACCTAAACACACCTAAACACACCTAAACATACCTTCTCCGTGTCCAGGCTGGTGAGTTGGTCTCTTCGTTTCTGTGTGAACACGATGGTGAAGACGGCGTGGGAACGACTAGACGTCTCATTCATATTTGTTGCCGCCACCGTCCTGAAATCAATACCAATCAATCAGTATATCAATCAACAAGTAATCCCTCAATGAACACACACCCCACCGTCCTGAAATCAATACCAATCAATCAGTATATCAATCAACAAGTAATCCCTCAATGAACACACACCCCACCGTCCTGAAATCAATACCAATCAATCAGTATATCAATCAACAAGTAATCCCTCAATGAACACACACCCCACCGTCCTGAAATCAATAACACAATGAGTCAATCAGTCAACTAGATAATATACCAATCAGTCAACTAGTTAATATACCAATCAGTCATTCAACTAGTTAATATACCAATCAGTCAGTCAACTAGTTAATATATCAATCAGTCAGTCAACTAGATAATATACCAATCAGTCAGTCAACTAGTTAATATACCAATCAGTCAGTCAACTAGTTAATATACCAATCAGTCAGTCAACTAGTTAATATACCAATCAGTCAGTCAACTAGTTTATATATCAATCAGTCAACTAGTTAATATACCAATCAGTCAGTCAACTAGTTAATATACCAATCAGTCAACTAGTTAATATATCAATCAGTCAGTCAACTAGTTAATATACCAATCAGTCAGTCAACTAGTTTATATATCAATCAGTCAACTAGTTAATATACCAATCAGTCAGTCAACTAGTTTATATATCAATCAGTCAACTAGTTAATATATCAGTCAGTCAACTAGTTTATACATCAATCAGTCAACTAGTTAATATACCAATCAGTCAGGCAACTTGTTTACATACCAATCAGTCAACTAGTTAATATACCAATCAGCCAGTCAACTAGTTTAAATATCAGTCAGTCAACTAATTAATATTCCAATCAGTCAACTAGTGTATATATAAATCAGTCAACTAGTTAATATACCAATCAGTCAGTCAACTAGTTAATATACCAATCAATCAACTAGTTAATATACCAATCAGTCAACTAGTTAATATACCAATCAGTCATTCAACTAGTTAATATACCAATCAGTCAGTCAACTAGTTAATATATCAATCAGTCAGTCAACTAGATAATATACCAATCAGTCAGTCAACTAGTTAATATACCAATCAGTCAGTCAACTAGTTAATATACCAATCAGTCAGTCAACTAGTTAATATACCAATCAGTCAGTCAACTAGTTTATATATCAATCAGTCAACTAGTTAATATACCAATCAGGCAGTCAACTAGTTAATATACCAATCAGTCAACTAGTTAATATATCAATCAGTCAGTCAACTAGTTAATATACCAATCAGTCAGTCAACTAGTTTATATATCAATCAGTCAACTAGTTAATATATCAATCAGTCAGTCAACTAGTTTATATATCAATCAGTCAACTAGTTAATATATCAGTCAGTCAACTAGTTGAATTACAAATCAGTCAGTCAACTAGTTTATATATAAATCAGTCAACTAGTTAATATACAAATCAGTCAACTAGTTAATATACCAATCAGTCAGGCAACTAGTTTACATATCAATCAGTCAACTAGTTTACATATCAATCAGTCAACTAGTTTACATATAAATCAGTCAACTAGTTTACATATCAATCAGTCAACTAGTTTATATATCAATCAGTCAGTCAACTAGTTAATATATAAATCAGTCAACTAGTTAATATACAAATCAGTCAACTAGTTAATATACCAATCAGTCAGTCAACTAGTTAATATATCAATCAGTCAACTAGTTAATATATCAATCAGTCAACTAGTTAATATATCAATCAGTCAACTAGTTTACATATCAATCAGTCAACTAGTTTATATATCAATCAGTCAACTAGTTTATATATCAATCAGTCAACTAGTTAATATATCAATCAGTCAGTCAACTAGTTAATATACCAATCAGTCAGTCAACTAGTTTATATATAAATCAGTCAACTAGTTAATATACAAATCAGTCAACTAGTTAATATACCAATCAGTCAGGCAACTAGTTTATATATAAATCAGTCAACTAGTTAATATACAAATCAGTCAACTAGTTAATATACCAATCAGTCAGTCAACTAGTTAATATATCAATCAGTCAACTAGTTAATATACAAATCAGTCAACTAGTTAATATACCAATCAGTCAGGCAACTAGTTTATATATCAATCAGTCAACTAGTTAATATATCAATCAGTCAGTCAACTAGTTAATATATCAATCAGTCAACTAGTTAATATATCAATCAGTCAACTAGTTAATATACCAATCAGTCAACTAGTTTATATACCAATCAATCAGTCAACTAGTTAATATATCAATCAGTCAACTAGTTAATATACCAATCAGTCAACTAGTTAATATACCAATCAGTCAGTCAACTAGTTTATATACCAATCAGTCAACTAGTTTATATACCAATCAGTCAGTCAACTAGTTTATATACCAATCAGTCAACTAGTTTATATACCAATCAGTCAGGCAACTAGTTTATATACCAATCAGTCAGGCAACTAGTTTATATATCAATCAGTCAACTAGTTAATATACCAATCAGTCAGTCAACTAGTTTATATACCAATCAGTCAGTCAACTAGTTTATATACCAATCAGTCAACTAGTTTATATACCAATCAATCAGTCAACTAGTTTATATATCAATCAGTCAACTAGTTAATATACCAATCAGTCAGTCAACTAGTTAATATACCAATCAGTCAGTCAACTAGTTAATATACCAATCAGTCAGTCAACTAGTTAATATACCAATCAGTCAGTCAACTAGTTTATATACCAATCAGTCAGGCAACTAGTTTATATACCAATCAGTCAACTAGTTTATATACCAATCAGTCAGTCAACTAGTTTGTATATCAGTCAGTCAACTAGTTAATATATCAATCAGTCAGTCAACTAGTTAATATACCAATCAGTCAGTCAACTAGTTTATATACCAATCAGTCAGTCAACTAGTTTATATACCAATCAGTCAGTCAACTAGTTAATATATCAATCAGTCAGTCAACTAGTTAATATACCAATCAGTCAGTCAACTAGTTTATATACCAATCAGTCAGGCAACTAGTTTATATACCAATCAGTCAACTAGTTTATATACCAATCAGTCAGTCAACTAGTTTGTATATCAGTCAGTCAACTAGTTAATATATCAATCAGTCAGTCAACTAGTTAATATACCAATCAGTCAGTCAACTAGTTTATATACCAATCAGTCAGTCAACTAGTTTATATACCAATCAGTCAGTCAACTAGTTAATATACCAATCAGTCAGGCAACTAGTTTGTATATCAGTCAGTCAACTAGTTAATATACCAATCAGTCAGTCAACTAGTTTATATATCAATCAGTCAGTCAACTAGTTTATATACCAATCAGTCAGTCAACTAGTTAATATACCAATCAGTCAGTCAACTAGTTTATATACCAATCAGTCAACTAGTTTATACACCAATCAGTCAGTCAACTAGTTAATATACCAATCAGTCAACTAGTGTATATATCAATCAGTCAGTCAACTAGTTTATATATCAATCAGTCAGTCAACTAGTGTATATATCAATCAGTCAGTCAACTAGTGTATATATCAATCAGTCAGTCAACTAGTGTATATATCAATCAGTCAGTCAACTAGTGTATATATCAATCAGTCAGTCAACTAGTGTATATATCAATCAGTCAGTCAACTAGTGTATATATCAATCAGTCAGTCAACTAGTTTATATATCAATCAGTCAGTCAACTAGTGTATATATCAATCAGTCAGTCAACTAGTGTATATATCAATCAGTCAGTCAACTAGTTAATATATCAATCAGTCAGTCAACTAGATAATATACCAATCAGTCAGTCAACTAGTTAATATACCAATCAGTCAGTCAACTAGTTAATATACCAATCAGTCAGTCAACTAGTTAATATACCAATCAGTCAGTCAACTAGTTTATATATCAATCAGTCAACTAGTTAATATACCAATCAGGCAGTCAACTAGTTAATATACCAATCAGTCAACTAGTTAATATATCAATCAGTCAGTCAACTAGTTAATATACCAATCAGTCAGTCAACTAGTTTATATATCAATCAGTCAACTAGTTAATATATCAATCAGTCAGTCAACTAGTTTATATATCAATCAGTCAACTAGTTAATATATCAGTCAGTCAACTAGTTGAATTACAAATCAGTCAGTCAACTAGTTTATATATAAATCAGTCAACTAGTTAATATACAAATCAGTCAACTAGTTAATATACCAATCAGTCAGGCAACTAGTTTACATATCAATCAGTCAACTAGTTTACATATCAATCAGTCAGTCAACTAGTTTATATAAATCAGTCAACTAGTTACATATATCAATCAGTCAACTAGTTTATATATCAATCAGTCAGTCAACTAGTTAATAATATAAATCAATATATCAATCAGTCAACTAGTTAATATACAAATCAGTCAACTAGTTAATATACCAATCAGTCAGTCAACTAGTTAATATATCAATCAGTCAACTAGTTAATATATCAATCAGTCAACTAGTTAATATATCAATCAGTCAACTAGTTTACATATCAATCAGTCAACTAGTTTATATATCAATCAGTCAACTAGTTTATATATCAATCAGTCAACTAGTTAATATATCAATCAGTCAGTCAACAACTAGTTAATATACCAATCAGTCAGTCAACTAGTTTATATATAAATCAGTCAACTAGTTAATATACAAATCAGTCAACTAGTTAATATAATCAGTCCAATCAGTCAGGCAACTAGTTTATATATAAATCAGTCAACTAGTTAATATACAAATCAGTCAACTAGTTAATATACCAATCAGTCAGTCAACTAGTTAATATATCAATCAGTCAACTAGTTAATATACAAATCAGTCAACTAGTTAATATACCAATCAGTCAGGCAACTAGTTTATATATCAATCAGTCAACTAGTTAATATATCAATCAGTCAGTCAACTAGTTAATATATCAATCAGTCAACTAGTTAATATATCAATCAGTCAACTAGTTAATATATCAATCAGTCAACTAGTTAATATACCAATCAGTCAACTAGTTTATATACCAATCAATCAGTCAACTAGTTAATATATCAATCAGTCAACTAGTTAATATACCAATCAGTCAACTAGTTAATATACCAATCAGTCAGTCAACTAGTTTATATACCAATCAGTCAACTAGTTTATATACCAATCAGTCAGTCAACTAGTTTATATACCAATCAGTCAACTAGTTTATATACCAATCAGTCAGGCAACTAGTTTATATACCAATCAGTCAGGCAACTAGTTTATATATCAATCAGTCAACTAGTTAATATACCAATCAGTCAGTCAACTAGTTTATATACCAATCAGTCAGTCAACTAGTTTATATACCAATCAGTCAACTAGTTTATATACCAATCAATCAGTCAACTAGTTTATATATCAATCAGTCAACTAGTTAATATACCAATCAGTCAGTCAACTAGTTAATATACCAATCAGTCAGTCAACTAGTTAATATACCAATCAGTCAGTCAACTAGTTAATATACCAATCAGTCAGTCAACTAGTTTATATACCAATCAGTCAGGCAACTAGTTTATATACCAATCAGTCAACTAGTTTATATACCAATCAGTCAGGCAACTAGTTTATATATCAACTAGTCAGTCAACTAGTTAATATATCAATCAGTCAGTCAACTAGTTAATATACCAATCAGTCAGTCAACTAGTTTATATACCAATCAGTCAGTCAACTAGTTTATAATACCAATCAGTCAGTCAACTAGTTAATATAATCAATCAACTAGTTAATATACAATCAGTCAGTCAACTAGTTAATATACCAATCAGTCAGTCAACTAGTTTATATACCAATCAGTCAGGCAACTAGTTTATATACCAATCAGTCAACTAGTTTATATACCAATCAGTCAATCAGTCAACTAGTTTGTATATCAGTCAGTCAACTAGTTAATATATCAATCAGTCAGTCAACTAGTTAATATACCAATCAGTCAGTCAACTAGTTTATATACCAATCAGTCAGTCAACTAGTTTATATACCAATCAGTCAGTCAACTAGTTAATATACCAATTAATATACAGTCAGGCAACTAGTTTGTATATCAATCAGTCAACTAGTTAATATACCAATCAGTCAGTCAACTAGTTTATATATCAATCAGTCAGTCAACTAGTTTATATACCAATCAGTCAGTCAACTAGTTAATATACCAATCAGTCAGTCAACTAGTTTATATACCAATCAGTCAACTAGTTTATACACCAATCAGTCAGTCAACTAGTTAATATACCAATCAGTCAACTAGTGTATATATCAATCAGTCAGTCAACTAGTTTATATATCAATCAGTCAGTCAACTAGTGTATATATCAATCAGTCAGTCAACTAGTGTATATATCAATCAGTCAGTCAACTAGTGTATATATCAATCAGTCAGTCAACTAGTGTATATATCAATCAGTCAGTCAACTAGTGTATATATCAATCAGTCAGTCAACTAGTGTATATATCAATCAGTCAGTCAACTAGTTTATATACCAATCAGTCAACTAGATTATATACCAATCAGTCAACTAGTTGAATTACAAATCAGTCAATCAACTAGTTTATATATCAATCAGTCAACTAGTTTACATATCAATCAGTCAACTAGTTAATATATCAATCAGTCAGTCAACTAGTTAATATACCAATCAGTCAGTCAACTAGTTAATATACCAATCAGTCAGTCAACTAGTTTATATATAAATCAGTCAACTAGTTAATATACAAATCAGTCAACTAGTTAATATACCAATCAGTCAGGCAACTAGTTTATATACCAATCAGTCAACTAGTTAATATACAAATCAGTCAACTAGTTAATATACCAATCAGTCAGTCAACTAGTTAATATATCAATCAGTCAACTAGTTAATATATCAATCAGTCAACTAGTTAATATATCAATCAGTCAACTAGTTAATATACCAATCAGTCAGTCAACTAGTTTATATATCAATCAGTCAACTAGTTTATATATCAATCAGTCAACTAGTTAATATACCAATCAGTCAGTCAACTAGTTTATATATCAATCAGTCAACTAGTTAATATATCAATCAGTCAGTCAACTAGTTAATATACCAATCAGTCAACTAGTTAATATATCAGTCAGTCAACTAGTTAATATATCAATCAGTCAACTAGTTAATATACCAATCAGTCAGTCAACTAGTTTATATATAAATCAGTCAACTAGTTAATATACCAATCAGTCAACTAGTTAATATACCAATCAGTCAGGCAACTAGTTTATATATCAATCAGTCAACTAGTTAATATACCAATCAGTCAACTAGTTAATATATCAATCAGTCAGTCAACTAGTTAATATACCAATCAGTCAGTCAACTAGTTAATATATCAATCAGTCAACTAGTTAATATACCAATCAGTCAACTAGTTAATATACCAATCAGTCAGTCAACTAGTTAATATACCAATCAGTCAGTCAACTAGTTAATATACAGTGGGGCAAAAAAGTATTTAGTCAGCCACCAATTGTGCAAGTTCTCCCAATTAAAAAGACGAGAGAGGCCTGTAATTTTCATCATAGGTACACTTTAACTATGACAGACAAAATGAAAAAAAAAAATAGTTAATGGTTCCTGTAGTAATAGTATAGTATATATAGTAACCTGATCTGAGCCAGAATGGTTCCTGTAGTAATAGTATAGTATATATAGTAACCTGATCTGAGCCAGAATGGTTCCTGTTTCTGTAGTAATAGTATAGTATATATAGTAACCTGATCTGAGCCAGAATGGTTCCTGTTTCTGTAGTAATAGTATAGTATATATAGTAACCTGATCTGAGCCAGAATGGTTCCTGTAATAATAGTATAGTATATATAATAACCTGATCTGAGCCAGAATGGTTCCTGTAGTAATAGTATAGTATATATAGTAACCTGATCTGAGCCGGAATGGTTCCTGTTTCTGTACTGAGGCAGGTTGATGTGCAGGACACCCCCTGGACAGGACAGGACACTAGTCTATCTCCTGTTTCTGTAGTGAGACAGCTTGATGTACAGGACACCCCCTGGACAGGACACTAGTCTATCTCCTGTTTCTGTAGAGAGACAGCTTGATGTACAGGACAACCCCTGGACAGGACACTAGTCTATCTCCTGTTTCTGTAGAGAGACAGCTTGATGTACAGGACACCCCCTGGACAGGACACTAGTCTATCTCCTGTTTCTGTAGTGAGACAGCTTGATGTACAGGACACCCCCTGGACAGGACACTAGTCTGTCTCTATGTTCTCTACACACCATGTCCTGTCCCCCACACCGTTCTCTACACACCATGTCCTGTCCCCACCCCGTTCCCTACACACCATGTCCTGTCCCCCACCCCCACACCGTTCCCTACACACCATGTCCTGTCCCCCACCCCGTTCCCTACACACCATGTCCTGTCCCCCACCCCGTTCCCTACACACCATGTCCTGTCCCCACCCCGTTCCCTACACACCATGTCCTGTCCCCACACCGTTCCCTACACACCATGTCCTGTCCCCCACCCCGTTCCCTACACACCATGTCCTGTCCCCCACCCCGTTCCCTACACACCATGTCCTGTCCCCCACACCGTTCCCTACACACCATGTCCTGTCCCCCACACCGTTCCCTACACACCATGTCCTGTCCCCCACACCGTTCCCTACACACCATGTCCTGTCCCCCACACCGTTCCCTACACACCATGTCCTGTCCCCCACACACCGTTCCCTACACACCATGTCCTGTCCCCCACACCGTTCCCTACACACCATGTCCTGTCCCCCACCCCACCCCGTTCCCTACACACCATGTCCTGTCCCCCACCCCGTTCCCTACACACCATGTCCTGTCCCCACCCCGTTCCCTACACACCATGTCCTGTCCCCACCCCGTTCCCTACACACCATGTCCTGTCCCCACCCCGTTCCCTACACACCATGTCCTGTCCCCACCCCGTTCCCTACACACCATGTCCTGTCCCCCACCCCCACCCCGTTCTCTACACACCATGTCCTGTCCCCCACACCGTTCCCTACACACCATGTCCTGTCCCCCACCCCGTTCCCTACACACCATGTCCTGTCCCCCACACCGTTCCCTACACACCATGTCCTGTCCCCCACCCCCACACCGTTCCCCCACCATGTCCCCCCCACCCGTCCCCACCCCGTCACCTAGCTTTGTTTCCACAGTCCATTAGGTCCTGAATGTCATTGTATCCGGTCACAGCCAGTTTAGACAGATCTTCAACGTACGGTCCCATTATAGGGTGCTCCCTAACACGGAGTGTACCCTTCGACTTAGGGTTCAACAGGTCACGCACCCTCTCACAGTAGATCTCCATGTAGGACACCTGTAATAGAGAACAGACTAGTGAAGGGTGGAAGGGTAGAAGTGAAGGTCACTAAAGGGCCAAGGAAAGGAAGGAAGGAAGGGAGTGTGTGTGGCTCCACATACCTCCACTGAGAAGGAGAGATCAGGATCTGTGTTTCCTACTGTCCTCTTAAACAAATCCTCACACAGCTGGAGAGAGAGAGGGGGGGGGAGGGAGGGGGGGAGGGGGGGGGGGAGAGGGGAGAGGGGGAGAGGAGAAAGAGGGGGGGGGGGGGGAGAGGGAGATGGAGAGAGGGGGATGGGGGTGGAGAGAGAGATGGAGAGAGATGGGGATGGGGAGAGAGATGGAGCGAGAGGGGGTGGGGAGGGAGATGAAGAGAGGGGGTGGGGAGAGAGATGGAGAGAGGGGGATGGGGAGAGAGATGGAGCGAGAGAGGGGGTGGAGAGAGATGGAGAGAGAGGGGGGGATGGGGAGAGAGATGGGAGAGGGGGATGGGGAGAGAGATGGAGAGAGAGAGGGGGATGGGGAGAGAGATGGAGAGAGAGAGGGGGTGGAGAGAGATGGAGAGAGAGAGGGGGATGGGGAGAGAGATGGAGAGAGAGAGGGGGTGGAGAGAGATGGAGAGAGAGAGCAGGTAGGAAGAGAGATGGAGAGAGAGGGGGGTGGGGAGAGAGATGGAGAGAGAGAGAGCAGGTAGGAAGAGAGATGGAGAGAGAGGGGGTGGGGAGAGAGATGGAGAGAGAGAGAGCAGGTAGGGAGAGAGATGGAGAGAGAGAGAGGGGGGGGGGGAGGGAGATGGAGAGAGAGACAGAGAGAGAGGGTGATGGGGAGAGAGATGAAGAGAGCGGGATGGGAGAGAGAGAGAGGAAGAGAGCGGGATGGGAGAGAGAGAGAGAGGGTGATGGGGAGAGAGATGGAGAGAGGGGATGGGAGAGAGAGAGAGAGGGGGGATGGGGAGAGAGATGGAGAGAGGGGATGGGGAGAGAGATGGAGAGAGGGGATGGGAGAGAGATGGAGAGAGGGGGATGGGAGAGAGATGGAGAGAGGGGGATGGGAGAGAGAGAGAGAGAGGGTGATGGGGAGAGATGGAGAGAGGGGGATGGGAGAGAGAGAGAGAGGGGGATGGGAGAGAGATGGAGAGAGGGGATGGGAGAGAGAGAGAGGGGGATGGGAGAGAGAGATGGATAGAGGGGGATGGGAGAGAGATGGAGAGAGGGGATGGGAGAGAGAGAGAGAGAGGGGGATGGGAGAGAGACAGAGAGAGAGAGAGAGGGGGATGGGAGAGAGATGGAGAGAGAGAGAGAGGGGGATGGGAGAGAGACAGAGAGAGATGGAGAGAGGGGGATGGGAGAGAGATGGAGAGAGAGAGAGAGGGGATGGGAGAGAGAGAGAGACAGAGAGGGGGATGGGAGAGAGAGAGAGAGGGGGATGGGGAGAGAGATGGAGAGAGGGGGATGGGAGAGAGAGAGAGGGGGGATGGGGAGAGAGACAGAGAGAGAGAGAGAGAGAGAGGGGGATGGGGAGAGAGACAGAGAGAGAGACAGAGAGGGGGATGGGAGAGAGAGAGAGAGAGGGGGGATGGGGAGAGAGATGGAGAGGGGGATGGGGAGAGAGATGGAGAGGGGGATGGGGAGAGAGATGGAGAGAGGGGGATGGGGAGAGAGATGGAGAGGGGGATGGGAGAGAGACAGAGAGAGAGGGTGATGGGGAGAGATGGAGAGAGGGGATGGGAGAGAGAGAGAGAGAGAGGGGGATGGGGAGAGAGACAGAGAGAGAGGGAGGGGGATGGGGAGAGAGACAGAGAGAGAGACAGAGAGGGGGATGGGAGAGAGAGAGAGAGGGGGATGGGGAGAGAGATGGAGAGGGGGATGGGGAGAGAGATGGAGAGAGGGGGATGGGGAGAGAGATGGAGAGGGGGATGGGAGAGAGAGAGAGAGGGGGATGGGAGAGAGAGAGAGAGAGGGGGATGGGAGAGAGACAGAGAGAGGGGGATGGGGAGAGAGATGGAGAGAGAGAGAGAGGGGGGGATGGGAGAGAGAGAGAGAGAGGGGGGGATGGGAGAGAGACAGAGAGAGAGGGTGATGGGGAGAGAGATGGAGAGAGACAGAGAACAATATACATCATATACAATAAAAGTGTTCAGTTCAGTTCAGCTCAGCTGTTCCCTACACACCATGTCTGTTTAAATGAACATGACTATGAGGTATATCAGAATGATGATATAGATGTGTCAGAGGTCAGGGGTCAGTTACCTGGGGAATGATCCCCTCCTGTCCCTCTTCCTGTCTTCCCATCATGGTGTAACTCTTCCCTGCTCCTGGAAACATAACAAACAGCAGAACAAACATTCAATATATCATGAGTAGTATCTATAAATAGACAGGTCAATATATCATGAGTAGTATCTACAGTATAGTATCTACGGTATAGTATCTACGGTATAGCTAGATGGGTGAACCAACCGGTCTGTCCGTAGGCGAAGATACAGACATTGTATCCTTCAAAAGCATGAAGCAGCATTTCCTCTCCGATGTCCTTATAGACTTGTCTCTGGGAGGCAAATCTCTCATCCTCCGCCTGGGGAGACAGGACACAACATGGACACACAGTTACCAGATTTACTGTGAAGAAGAGAGAAACTGTGGGTCCTTGGGCTCACTGAGAGAGAGAATCTCACCGTAGTGTGTGACCAGTAAGAGTAGTCGAAGGTGAAACTCTTGCCTTCATTCTTGGGCTGTTTGGGGTTGGAGATGCCTGAAGAGGACAGGCAGGCGTTAGTACACACACACAGTAGTACAGACAAAGACACACATAGTGTTGATAAAGGCCTGGGGGTTAGGGTTGTGTTTCCTGAACAAACACCTACCTCAGACCCTAACCTCAACACACACCCTCTAACCCCCTACCTCAGACCCTAACCTCAACACACACCCTCTAACCCCCTAGCTCAGACCCTAACCTCAACACACACCCTCTAACCCCCTCGCTCAGACCCTAACCTCAACACACACCCTCTAACCCCCTCGCTCAGACCCTAACCTCAACACACACCCTCTAACCCCCTCGCTCAGACCCTAACCTCAACACACACCCTCTAACCCCCTCGCTCAGACCCTAACCTCAACACACACCCTCTAACCCCCTAGACCCTAACCTCAACACACACCCTCTAACCCCCTCGCTCAGACCCTAACCTCAACACACACCCTCTAACCCCCTCGCTCAGACCCTAACCTCAACACACACCCTCTAACCCCCTAGCTCAGACCCTAACCTCAACATAAACCATAACCCCCTTCGAACTGAATGTGCAAAAATAACAGACTCTAGGGTCACATGATTGGCACAGGAATTCTGGGATTGCTGCTGAGGCCTGTTCCATGGGACGCATATGACACTCAGACACACACACACACACACACGCAGACACACACACACTCTCAGACACACACACACACACAGACACACACACACTCACACACTCAGACACACACACACACACACACACTCAGACACACACAAACGCACACACTCAGACACACACACACACTCAGATACACACACACACACTCAGACACACACACACACACACACTCAGACACACACACACACACACACTCAGACACACACTCAGACACACACTCACTCAGACACACACATATACACTCAGACACACTCAGACACACACACACACACACTCAGACACACACACACACACACACACACACACACACACACACACACACACACACACACACACACACACACACACACACACACACACTCAGACACACACACACTCAGACACACACACACACACACACACACACAGACACTCAGACACACACTCAGACACACACACACACACACACACGCAGACACACACACACTCTCAGACACACACACACTCTCAGACACACACACACTCATACACACACACACTCAGACACACACACACTCTCAGACACACACACACTCTCAGACACACACACACTCTCAGACACACACACACACTCTCAGACACACACACACTCTCAGACACACACACACTCTCAGACACACACACACTCTCAGACACACACACACTCTCAGACACACACACACTCTCAGACACACACACACTCTCAGACACTCAGACACACACACACTCAGACACACACACACACACTCTCAGACACACACACACTTAGACACACACACACACTCAGACACACAGGGTTTATTTATAGGCTCAGAGAGGGGTGCTTTGCTTTGATCTCTGGCACTCTGATGCAACACAGAGAGCCTGACTCACTCAGCCTCACCCTGAACACACACACACTCAGACACACACACACACACACTTAGACACAAACACACACTCAGACACACACACACACACTCAGACACACACACACACACTCAGACACACACACACACACTCAGACACACACACACACACACTCAGACAAACACATACACACACTCAGACACACACACACACACTCAGACACACACACACACACTCAGACACACACACACACACTCAGACACACACACACACACTCAGACACACACACACACACTCAGACACACACACACACTCAGACACACACACACACACTCAGACACACACACACACACTCAGACACACACACACACACACTCAGACACACACACACACACACTCAGCCTCACCCTGAACACACACACGCGTTATGTAACCTGTTGGAGATTTTATACAATCACCACGACGGGGAGAGAGCACCCTACAGAGAGAAAGGGAGTGTACCCTACAGAGAGAAGGGGAGTGGAGGAGTGTACCCTACAGAGAGAAGGGGAGTGGAGGAGTGTACCCTACAGAGAGAAGGGGAGTGGAGGAGTGTACCCTACAGAGAGAAGGGGAGTGGAGGAGTGTACCCTACAGAGAGAAGGGGAGTGGAGGAGTGTACCCTACAGAGAGAAGGGGAGTGGAGGAGTGTACCCTACAGAGAGAAGGGGAGAGAGCACCCTACAGAGAGAAGGGGAGTGTACCCTACAGAGAGAAGGGGAGTGGAGGAGTGTACCCTACAGAGAGAAGGGGAGTGTACCCTACAGAGAGAAGGGGAGTGGAGGAGTGTACCCTACAGAGAGAAGGGGAGAGAGCACCCTACAGAGAGAAGGGGAGTGTACCCTACAGAGAGAAGGGGAGTGGAGGAGTGTACCCTACAGAGAGAAGGGGAGAGCACCCTACAGAGAGAAGGGGAGTGGAGGAGTGTACCCTACAGAGAGAAGGGGAGTGGAGGAGTGTACCCTACAGAGAGAAGGGGAGTGTACCCTACAGAGAGAAGGGGAGTGTACCCTACAGAGAGAAGGGGAGTGTACCCTACAGAGAGAAGGGGAGTGTACCCTACAGAGAGAAGGGGAGTGGAGGAGTGTACCCTACAGAGAGAAGGGGAGTGGAGGAGTGTACCCTACAGAGAGAAGGGGAGTGGAGGAGTGTACCCTACAGAGAGAAGGGGAGTGTACCCTACAGAGAGAAGGGGAGTGTACCCTACAGAGAGAAGGGGAGAGCACCCTACAGAGAGAAGGGGAGTGTACCCTACAGAGAGAAGGGGAGTGTACCCTACAGAGAGAAGGGGAGAGCACCCTACAGAGAGAAGGGGAGTGGAGGAGTGTACCCTACAGAGAGAAGGGGAGTGGAGGAGTGTACCCTACAGAGAGAAGGGGAGTGTACCCTACAGAGAGACGGGGAGAGCACCCTACAGAGAGAAGGGGAGTGTACCCTACAGAGAGACGGGGAGAGCACCCTACAGAGAGAAGGGGAGTGTACCCTACAGAGAGAAGGGGAGTGTACCCTACAGAGAGAAGGGGAGTGTACCCTACAGAGAGAAGGGGAGCACCCTACAGAGAGAAGGGGAGTGTACCCTACAGAGAGAAGAGAGAAGGGGAGTGCACCCTACAGAGAGAAGGGGAGTGTACCCTACAGAGAGAAGGGGAGTGTACCCTACAGAGAGAAGGGGAGTGTACCCTACAGAGAGAAGGAGTGTACCCTACAGAGAAGGGGAAGGGAAGGGGAGTGTACCCTACAGAGAGAAGGGGAGTGGAGGAGAGCACCCTACAGAGAGAAGGGGGGAGTGTACCCTACAGAGAGAAGGGAGTGTACCCTACAGAGAGAAGGGGAGTGTACCCTACAGAGAGAAGGGGGAGTGGAGGAGTGTACCCTACAGAGAGAAGGGGAGTGTACCCTACAGAGAGAAGGGGAGTGGAGGAGGTGTACCCTACAGAGAGAAGGGAGTGTACCCTACAGAGAGAAGGGGAGTGTACCCTACAGAGAGAAGGGGAGTGGAGGAGTGTACCCTACAGAGAGAAGGGGAGTGTACCCTACAGAGAGAAGGGGAGTGGAGGAGAGCACCCTACAGAGAGAAGGGGAGTGTACCAGAGAGAAGGGGAGAGCTACAGAGAGAAGGGGAGTGGAGGAGTGTACCCTACAGAGAGAAGGGGAGTGTACCCTACAGAGAGAAGGGGAGTGGAGGAGAGTGTACCCTACAGAGAGAAGGGGAGTGTACCCTACAGAGAGAAGGGGAGAGCACCCTACAGAGAGAAGGGGAGAGCACCCTACAGAGAGAAGGGGAGTGTACCCTACAGAGAGAAGGGGAGTGTACCCTACAGAGAGAAGGGGAGTGTACCCTACAGAGAGAAGGGGAGTGTACCCTACAGAGAGAAGGGAGTGTACCCTACAGAGAGAAGGGGAGTGAGAGAAGGGAGTGTACCCTACAGAGAGAAGGGGAGTGTACCCTACAGAGAGAAGGGAGACCCTACAGAGAGAAGGGAGTGTACCCTACAGAGAGAAGGGGAGTGTACCCTACAGAGAGAAGGGGAGTGTACCCTACAGAGAGAAGGGGAGGTACCCTACAGAGAGAAGGGGAGTGTACCCTACAGAGAGAAGGGGAGTGCACCCTACAGAGAGAAGGGGAGTGTACCCTACAGAGAGAAGGGGAGTGTACCCTACAGAGAGAAGGGGAGTGCACCCTACAGAGAGAAGGGGAGTGTACCCTACAGAGAGAAGGGGAGTGTACCCTACAGAGAGAAGGGGAGAGCACCCTACAGAGAGAAGGGGAGTGTACCCTACAGAGAGAAGGGGAGTGTACCCTACAGAGAGAAGGGGAGTGTACCCTACAGAGAGAAGGGGAGAGTGTACCCTACAGAGAGAAGGGGAGTGTACCCCCTACAGAGAGAAGGGAGTGTACCCTACAGAGAGAAGGGGAGTGTACCCTACAGAGAGAAGGGGAGTGCACCCTACAGAGAGAAGGGGAGTGTACCCTACAGAGAGAAGGGGAGTGTACCCTACAGAGAGAAGGGAGTGTACCCTACAGAGAGAAGGGGAGCACCCTACAGAGAGAAGGGAGTGTACCCTACAGAGAGAAGGGAGTGTACCCTACAGAGAGAAGGGGAGTGCACCCTACAGAGAGAAGGGGAGTGTACCCTACAGAGAGAAGGGGAGTGTACCCTACAGAGAGAAGGGGAGTGCACCCTACAGAGAGAAGGGGAGTGTACCCTACAGAGAGAAGGGAGTGCACCCTACAGAGAGAAGGGGAGTGTACCCTACAGAGAGAAGGGGAGTGTACCCTACAGAGAGAAGGGGAGTGCACCCTACAGAGAGAAGGAGTGTACCCTACAGAGAGAAGGGGAGTGTACCCTACAGAGAGAAGGGGAGTGTACCCTACAGAGAGAAGGGGAGTGTACACAGAGAGAAGGGGAGTGCACCCTACAGAGAGAAGGGGAGTGCACCCTACAGAGAGAAGGGGAGTGTACCCTACAGAGAGAAGGGGAGAGCACCCTACAGAGAGAAGGGAGTGTACCCTACAGAGAGAAGGGGAGTGTACCCTACAGAGAGAAGGGGAGTGTACCCTACAGAGAGAAGGGGAGTGGAGTGTACCCTACAGAGAGAAGGGGAGTGTACCCTACAGAGAGAAGGGGAGTGTACCCTACAGAGAGAAGGGGACCCTACAGAGAAGGGGAGTACCCTACAGAGAGAAGGGAGTGGAGGAGTGTACCCTACAGAGAGAAGGGGAGTGTACCCTACAGAGAGAAGGGGAGTGCACCCTACAGAGAGAAGGGGAGTGTACCCTACAGAGAGAAGGGGAGTGTACCCTACAGAGAGAAGGGGAGTGGAGGAGTGTACCCTACAGAGAGAAGGGTGTACCCTACAGAGAGAAGGGGAGTGTAGAGCACCTACAGAGAGAAGGGGAGTGTACCCTACAGAGAGAAGGGGAGTGTACCCTACAGAGAGAAGGGGAGTGTACCCTACAGAGAGAAGGGGAGTGTACCCTACAGAGAGAAGGGGAGTGTACCCTACAGAGAGAAGGGGAGAGCACCCTACAGAGAGAAGGGGAGTGTACCCTACAGAGAGAAGGGGAGTGTACCCTACAGAGAGAAGGGGAGTGTACCCTACAGAGAGAAGGGGAGTGTACCCTACAGAGAGAAGGGGAGTGTACCCTACAGAGAGAAGGGGAGAGCACCCTACAGAGAGAAGGGGAGTGTACCCTACAGAGAGAAGGGGAGTGCACCCTACAGAGAGAAGGGGAGTGCACCCTACAGAGAGAAGGGGAGTGCACCCTACAGAGAGAAGGGGAGTGTACCCTACAGAGAGAAGGGGAGTGTACCCTACAGAGAGAAGGGGAGTGTACCCTACAGAGAGAAGGGGAGTGTACCCTACAGAGAGAAGGGGAGTGTACCCTACAGAGAGAAGGGGAGTGGAGGAGTGTACCCTACAGAGAGAAGGGGAGTGTACCCTACAGAGAGAAGGGGAGGAGTGTACCCTACAGAGAGAAGGGGAGTGTACCCTACAGAGAGAAGGGGAGTGTACCCTACAGAGAGAAGGGGAGTGGAGGAGTGTACCCTACAGAGAGAAGGGGAGTGTACCCTACAGAGAGAAGGGGAGTGGAGGAGTGTACCCTACAGAGAGAATGGGAGTGTACCCTACAGAGAGAAGGGGAGTGTACCCTACAGAGAGAAGGGGAGTGGAGGAGTGTACCCTACAGAGAGAAGGGGAGTGTACCCTACAGAGAGAAGGGGAGTGGAGGAGAGCACCCTACAGAGAGAAGGGGAGTGTACCCTACAGAGAGAAGGGGAGAGCACCCTACAGAGAGAAGGGGAGTGTACCCTACAGAGAGAAGGGGAGTGTACCCTACAGAGAGAAGGGGAGTGTACCCTACAGAGAGAAGGGGAGTGTACCCTACAGAGAGAAGGGGAGTGTACCCTACAGAGAGAAGGGGAGTGTACCCTACAGAGAGAAGGGGAGAGCACCCTACAGAGAGAAGGGGAGTGTACCCTACAGAGAGAAGGGGAGTGTACCCTACAGAGAGAAGGGGAGTGCACCCTACAGAGAGAAGGGGAGTGTACCCTACAGAGAGAAGGGAGTGCACCCTACAGAGAGAAGGGAGTGCACCCTACAGAGAGAAGGGGAGTGCACCCTACAGAGAGAAGGGGAGTGTACCCTACAGAGAGAAGGGGAGTGTACCCTACAGAGAGAAGGGGAGTGCACCCTACAGAGAGAAGGGGAGTGTACCCTACAGAGAGAAGGGGAGTGTACCCTACAGAGAGAAGGGGAGTGTACCCTACAGAGAGAAGGGGAGTGTACCCTACAGAGAGAAGGGGAGTGTACCCTACAGAGAGAAGGGGAGAGCACCATACAGAGAGAAGGGGAGTGTACCCTACAGAGAGAAGGGAGTGTACCCTACAGAGAGAAGGGGAGAGCACCCTACAGAGAGAAGGGGAGTGTACCCTACAGAGAGAAGGGGAGTGTACCCTACAGAGAGAAGGGAGTGTACCCTACAGAGAGAAGGGAGAGCACCCTACAGAGAGAAGGGGAGTGTACCCTACAGAGAGAAGGGGAGTGTACCCTACAGAGAGAAGGGGAGTGCACCCTACAGAGAGAAGGGGAGGTACCCTACAGAGAGAAGGGGAGTGTACCCTACAGAGAGAAGGGGAGTGCACCCTACAGAGAGAAGGGGAGTGTACCCTACAGAGAGAAGGGGAGTGTACCCTACAGAGAGAAGGGGAGTGCACCCTACAGAGAGAAGGGGAGTGTACCCTACAGAGAGAAGGGGAGTGCACCCTACAGAGAGAAGGGGAGTGTACCCTACAGAGAGAAGGGGAGTGTACCCTACAGAGAGAAGGGGAGTGCACCCTACAGAGAGAAGGGGAGTGTACCCTACAGAGAGAAGGGAGTGCACCCTACAGAGAGAAGGGGAGTGCACCCTACAGAGAGAAGGGGAGTGTACCCTACAGAGAGAAGGGGAGTGTACCCTACAGAGAGAAGGGGAGTGTACCCTACAGAGAGAAGGGGAGTGTACCCTACAGAGAGAAGGGGAGTGCACCCTACAGAGAGAAGGGGAGTGTACCCTACAGAGAGAAAGGGGAGTGTACCCTACAGAGAGAAGGGGAGAGCACCCTACAGAGAGAAGGGGAGTGTACCCTACAGAGAGAAGGGGAGTGCACCCTACAGAGAGAAGGGGAGTGCACCCTACAGAGAGAAGGGGAGTGCACCCTACAGAGAGAAGGGGAGTGTACCCTACAGAGAGAAGGGGAGTGTACCCCCTACAGAGAGAAGGGGAGTGTACCCTACAGAGAGAAGGGGAGTGTACCCTACAGAGAGAAGGGGAGTGTACCCTACAGAGAGAAGGGAGTGTACCCTACAGAGAGAAGGGGAGTGTACCCTACAGAGAGAAGGGGAGAGCACCCTACAGAGAGAAGGGGAGTGTACCCTACAGAGAGAAGGGGAGTGTACCCTACAGAGAGAAGGGGAGAGCACCCTACAGAGAGAAGGGGAGAGTACCCTACAGAGAGAAGGGGAGTGTACCCTACAGAGAGAAGGGGAGAGCACCCTACAGAGAGAAGGGGAGTGTACCCTACAGAGAGAAGGGGAGTGTACCCTACAGAGAGAAGGGGAGTGCACCCTACAGAGAGAAGGGAGTGTACCCTACAGAGAGAAGGGGAGTGTACCCTACAGAGAGAAGGGGAGTGTACCCTACAGAGAGAAGGGGAGTGTACCCTACAGAGAGAAGGGGAGGGGGGAGTGCACCCTACAGAGAGAAGGGGAGTGTACCCTACAGAGAGAAGGGGAGAGCACCCTACAGAGAGAAGGGGAGTGTACCCTACAGAGAGAAGGGAGTGTACCCTACAGAGAGAAGGGAGTGTACCCTACAGAGAGAAGGGAGTGCACCCTACAGAGAGAAGGGAGTGCACCCTACAGAGAGAAGGGAGTGCACCCTACAGAGAGAAGGGGAGTGTACCCTACAGAGAGAAGGGGAGTGTACCCTACAGAGAGAAGGGGAGAGCACCCTACAGAGAGAAGGGGAGTGTACCCTACAGAGAGAAGGGAGTGTACCCTACAGAGAGAAGGGAGAGTACCCTACAGAGAGAAGGGGAGTGCACCCTACAGAGAGAAGGGGAGTGTACCCTACAGAGAGAAGGGAGTGTACCCTACAGAGAGAAGGGGAGTGTACCCTACAGAGAGAAGGGGAGTGTACCCTACAGAGAGAAGGGAGTGTACCCTACAGAGAGAAGGGAGGAGTACCCTACAGAGAGAAGGGAGTGTACCCTACAGAGAGAAGGGGAGTGGAGGAGGTGTACCCTACAGAGAGAAGGGTGGAGTGTACCCTACAGAGAGAAGGGGAGTGGAGTGCACCCTACAGAGAGAAGGGGAGTGGAGGAGGTACCCTACAGAGAGAAGGGAGTGTACCCTACAGAGAGAAGGGGAGTGTACCCTACAGAGAGAAGGGGAGTGGAGGAGTACCCTACAGAGAGAAGGGAGTGTACCCTACAGAGAGAAGGGGAGTGGAGGGACCCTACAGAGAGAAGGGGAGTGGAGGAGTGTACCCTACAGAGAGAAGGGGAGTGTACCCTACAGAGAGAAGGGGAGGTACCCTACAGAGAGAAGGGGTGCACCCTACAGAGAGAAGGAGTGTACCCTACAGAGAGAAGGGGAGTGTACCCTACAGAGAGAAGGGGAGAGGACCCCTACAGAGAGAAGGGGAGTGTACCCTACAGAGAGAAGGGGAGTGTACCCTACAGAGAGAAGGGGAGTGGAGAGAAGGGAGTGTACCCTACAGAGAGAAGGGAGAGCACCCTACAGAGAGAAGGGGAGTGGAGGAGTGTACCCTACAGAGAGAAGGGGAGTGTACCCTACAGAGAGAAGGGGAGTGTAGAGAGAAGGGGAGTGTACCCTACAGAGAGAAGGGGAGTGTACCCTACAGAGAGAAGGGGAGGAGTGGAGAGAAGGGGAGTGTACCCTACAGAGAGAAGGGGAGGGAGGAGTGTACCCTACAGAGAGAAGGGGAGTGGACCCTACAGAGAGAAGGGGAGTGGAGGAGTGCCTACAGAGAGAAGGGGAGTGGAGGAGTGTACCCTACAGAGAGAAGGGGAGTGGAGGAGTACCCTACAGAGAGAAGGGGAGTGGAGGAGTGTACCCTACAGAGAGAAGGGGAGTGGAGGAGTGTACCCTACAGAGAGAAGGGGAGTGTACCCTACAGAGAGAAGGGGAGTGGAGGAGTGCACCCTACAGAGAGAAGGGGAGTGGAGGAGTGTACCCTACAGAGAGAAGGGGAGTGTACCCTACAGAGAGAAGGGGAGTGGAGGAGTGCACCCTACAGAGAGAAGGGGAGTGGAGGAGTGTACCCTACAGAGAGAAGGGGAGTGAGAGAAGGGGAGAGTGTACCCTACAGAGAGAAGGGGAGTGTACCCTACAGAGAGAAGGGGAGTGAGGAGGTACCCTACAGAGAGAAGGGAGTGTACCCTACAGAGAGAAGGGAGTGTACCCTACAGAGAGAAGGGGAGTGCACCCTACAGAGAGAAGGGGAGTGGAGGAGTGCACCCTACAGAGAGAAGGGGACCTACAGAGAGAAGGAGTGGAGGAGTGCACCCTACAGAGAGAAGGGGAGTGGAGGAGGTACCCTACAGAGAGAAGGGGAGTGAGGAGTGTACCCTACAGAGAGAAGGGGAGTGGAGGAGTGTACCCTACAGAGAGAAGGGGGAGTGGAGGAGTGTACCCTACAGAGAGAAGGGGAGTGGAGGAGTGTACCCTACAGAGAGAAGGGGAGTGGAGGAGTGTACCCTACAGAGAGAAGGGGAGTGGAGGAGAAGGGGAGTGGAGGAGGTACCCTACAGAGAGGAGTAGAGGAGGGGTGTACCCTACAGAGAGAAGGGAGTGAGAGGAGGAGTGTACCCTACAGAGAGAAGGGGAGTGGAGGAGTGTACCCTACAGAGAGAAGGGGAGTGGAGGAGTGTACCCTACAGAGAGAAGGGGGAGTGGAGGAGTGTACCCTACAGAGAGAAGGGGGAGGAGTGTACCCTACAGAGAGAAGGGAGTGGAGGAGTGTACCCTACAGAGAGAAGGGGAGTGGAGGAGTGTACCCTACAGAGAGAAGGGGAGTGGAGGAGTGTACCCTACAGAGAGAAGAGGAGTGGAGGAGTGTACCCTACAGAGAGAAGGGCAGTGGAGGAGTGTACCCTACAGAGAGAAGGGGAGTGGAGGAGTGTACCCTACAGAGAGAAGGGGAGTGTACCCTACAGAGAGAAGGGGAGTGTACCCTACAGAGAGAAGGGGAGTGGAGGAGTGTACCCTACAGAGAGAAGGGGAGTGTACCCTACAGAGAGAAGGGGAGTGGAGGAGTGTACCCTACAGAGAGAAGGGGAGTGGAGGAGTGTACCCTACAGAGAGAAGAGGAGTGGAGGAGTGTACCCTACAGAGAGAAGAGGAGTGGAGGAGTGTACCCTACAGAGAGAAGGGGAGTGGAGGAGTGTACCCTACAGAGAGAAGGGGAGTGGAGGAGTGTACCCTACAGAGAGAAGGGGAGTGGAGGAGTGTACCCTACAGAGAGAAGGGGAGTGGAGGAGTGTACCCTACAGAGAGAAGGGGAGTGGAGGAGTGTACCCTACAGAGAGAAGGGGAGTGGAGGAGTGTACCCTACAGAGAGAAGGGGAGTGGAGGAGTGTACCCTACAGAGAGAATGGTGTTGATGTGAGCCATTACCAACCTTTCAAAGCACTTCATGGCTACGGACGTGAGTGCTATGGGTCAGTAGTCATTTAGACAGGTTACCTTTGTGTTCTTGGGCACAGGGACTATGGTGGTCTGCTTGAAACATTTTGGTATTACAGACTCAATCAGACTCAATCAAAAATGTCAGTGAAGACACCTGCCAGTTGGTCAGCACATGCCCGGAGCACACATTCTGGTAATCTGTCTGGCCCCACGGCCTTGTGAATGTTGACCTGTTTAAATGTCTTACTCACATCGGCTACGGAGAGCGTGTTCACACCATCGTCCAGAACAGCTGGTGCTCTCATGTATGTCTCAGTGTTGCTTGCCTCAAAGCCAGCAGATAAGTAATTTAGCTCGTCTGGTAGGTTCGTGTCACTGGGCAGCTCTCGGCTGTGCTTCCCTTTGTAGTCTGTAATAGTTTGCAAGCCCTGCCACATAAGACGAGCGTCGGAGCCGGTGTAGTACGATTCAATCTTAATCCTGTATTGAGGCTTTGCCTGTTTGATGTTTTTTTCCTGTGAAGCATATTGTGTTGCATTCCATGTCTGAAATGTTCTGAATAAATAACACTTGATTTCATTTGATCTGGACTTGACTATCTCTCTCTAGAGGGGGGTATTCTGGACTAGACCATCTCTCTCTAGAGGGAGGTATTCTGGACTAGACCATCCCTCTCTCTAGATGAGGGTATTCTGAACTAGACCATCTCTCTCTAGATGAGGGTATTCCGGACTAGACCATCTCTCTCTAGAGGGGGTATTCTGGACTTGACCATCCCTCTCTCTAGATGGGGGTATTCTGGACTAGACCATCTCTCTCTAGAGGCTCCACACCGCATGGCCGCGGCCACCCTAATCTGGTGGTCCCAGCGCGCACAACCCACGTGGAGTTCCAGGTCTCCGGTAGCCTCTGGAACTGCCGATCTGCGGCCAACAAGGCAGAGTTCATCTCAGCCTATGCCTCCCTCCAGTCCCTCGACTTCTTGGCTCTGACGGAAACATGGATCACCACAGACAACACCGCTACTCCTACTGCTCTCTCTTCGTCCGCCCACGTGCTCTCGCACACCCCGAGAGCTTCTGGTCAGCGGGGTGGTGGCACCGGGATCCTCATCTCTCCCAAGTGGTCATTCTCTCTTTCTCCCCTTACCCATCTGTCTATCGCCTCCTTTGAATTCCATGCTGTCACAGTTACCAGCCCTTTCAAGCTTAACATCCTTATCATTTATCGCCCTCCAGGTTCCTCGGAGAGTTCATCAATGAGCTTGATGCCTTGATAAGCTCCTTTCCTGAGGACGGCTCACCTCTCACAGTTCTGGGCGACTTTAACCTCCCCCCACGTCTACCTTTGACTCATTCCTCTCTGCCTCCTTCTTTCCACTCCTCTCCTCTTTTGACCTCACCCTCTCACCTTCCCCCTACTCACAAGGCAGGCAATACGCTCGACCTCATCTTTACTAGATGCTGTTCCTCCACTAACCTCATTGCAACTCCCTCCAAGTCTCCGACCACTACCTTGTATCCTTTTCCCTCTCGCTCTCATCCAACACTTCCCACACTGCCCCTACTCGGATGGTATCACGCCGTCCCAACCTTCGCTCTCTCTCCCCGCTACTCTCTCTCTTCCATCCTATCATCTCTTCCCTCTGCTCAAACCTTCTCCAACCTATCTCCTGATTCTGCCTCCTCAACCCTCCTCTCCTCCCTTTCTGCATCCTTTGACTCTCTATGTCCCCTATCCTCCAGGCCGGCTCGGTCCTCCCTCCCGCTCCGTGGCTCGACGACTCATTGCGAGCTCACAGAACAGGGCTCCGGGCAGCCGAGCGGAAATGGAGGAAAATCTCGCCTCCCTGCGGACCTGGCATCCTTTCACTCCCTCCTCTCTACATTTTCCTCCTCTGTCTCTGCTGCTAAAGCCACTTTCTACCACTCTAAATTCCAAGCATCTGCCTCTAACCCTAGGAAGCTCTTTGCCACCTTCTCCTCCCTCTTGAATCCTCCCCCCTCCTCCCTCTCTGCAGATGACTTCGTCAACCATTTTGAAAAGAAGGTCGACGACATCCGATCCTCGTTTGCTAAGTCAAACGACACCGCTGGTTCTGCTCACACTGCCCTACCCTGTGCTCTGACCTCTTTCTCCCCTCTCTCTCCAGATGACATCTCGCGTCTTGTGACGGCCGGCCGCCCAACAACCTGCCCGCTTGACCCTATCCCCTCCTCTCTTCTCCAGACCATCTCCGGTGACCTTCTCCCTTACCTCACCTCGCTCATCAACTCATCCCTGACCGCTGGCTACGTCCCTCCCGTCTTCAAGAGAGCGAGAGTTGCACCCCTTCTGAAAAAACCTACACTCGATCCCTCCGATGTCAACAACTACAGACCAGTATCCCTTCTTTCTTTTCTCTCCAAAACTCTTGAACGTGCCGTCCTTGGCCAGCTCTCCCGCTATCTCTCTCAGAATGACCTTCTTGATCCAAATCAGTCAGGTTTCAAGACTAGTCATTCAACTGAGACTGCTCTTCTCTGTATCACGGAGGCGCTCCGCACTGCTAAAGCTAACTCTCTCTCCTCTGCTCTCATCCTTCTAGACCTATCGGCTGCCTTCGATACTGTGAACCATCAGATCCTCCTCTCCACCCTCTCCGAGTTGGGCATCTCCGGCGCGGCCCACGCTTGGATTGCGTCCTACCTGACAGGTCGCTCCTAACAGGTGGCGTGGCGAGAATCCGTCTCCTCACCACGTGCTCTCACCACTGGTGTCCCCCAGGGCTCTGTTCTAGGCCCTCTCCTATTCTCGCTATACACCAAGTCACTTGGCTCTGTCATAACCTCACATGGTCTCTCCTATCATTGCTATGCAGACGACACACAATTAATCTTCTCCTTTCCCCCTTCTGACGACCAGGTGGCGAATCGCATCTCTGCATGTCTGGCAGACATATCAGTGTGGATGACGGATCATCACCTCAAGCTGAACCTCGGCAAGACGGAGCTGCTCTTCCTCCCGGGAAGGACTGCCCGTTCCATGATCTCGCCATCACGGTTGACAACTCCATTGTGTCCTCGTCCCAGAGCGCTAAGAACCTTGGCGTGATCCTGGACAACACCCTGTCGTTCTCAAATAACATCAAGGCGGTGGCCCGTTCCTGTAGGTTCATGCTCTACAACATCCGCAGAGTACGACCCTGCCTCACACAGGAAGCGGCGCAGGTCCTAATCCAGGCACTTGTCATCTCCCGTCTGGATTACTGCAACTCGCTGTTGGCTGGGCTCCCTGCCTGTGCCATTAAACCCCTACAACTCATCCAGAACGCCGCAGCCCGTCTGGTGTTCAACCTTCCCAAGTTCTCTCACGTCACCCCGCTCCTCCGCTCTCTCCACTGGCTTCCAGTTGAAGCTCGCATCCGCTACAAGACCATGGTGCTTGCCTACGGAGCTGTGAGGGGAACGGCACCTCAGTACCTCCAGGCTCTGATCAGGCCCTACACCCAAACAAGGGCACTGCGTTCATCCACCTCTGGCCTGCTCGCCTCCCTACCACTGAGGAAGTACAGTTCCCGCTCAGCCCAGTCAAAACTGTTCGCTGCTCTGGCCCCCCAATGGTGGAACAAACTCCCTCACGACGCCAGGACAGCGGAGTCAATCACCACCTTCCGGAGACACCTGAAACCCCACCTCTTTAAGGAATACCTAGGATAGGATAAAGTAATCCTTCTCACCCCTCCCCCCTTAAAAGACCTAGATGCACTATTGTAAAGTGGCTGTTCCACTGGATGTCATAAGGTGAAAGCACCAATTTGTAAGTCGCTCTGGATAAGAGCGTCTGCTAAATGACTTAAATGTAATGTAATGTAAATGTATTCTGTACTAGACCATCTCTCTCTAGAGAGGGGTATTCTGTACTAGACCATCTCTCTCTAGAGGGGGATTTTCTGGACTAGACCATTCCTCTCTCTAGATAGGGTTATTCTGGACTAGACCATCCCTCTCTAGATGGGGGTATTCTGGACTAGACCATCTCTCTCTAGAGGGGGGTATTCTGGACTAGACCATCTCTCTCTAGAGGGGGGTATTCTGGACTAGACCATCTCTCTCTAGAGGGGTTATTCTGGACTAGACCACCTCTCTCTAGAGGGGGGTATTCTGTACTAGACCATCTCTCTCTCTAGAGGGGTTATTCTGGACTAGACCAAGTCGCTCTGGATAAGAGCGTCTGCTAAATGACTTAAATGTAAATGTAAATGTATTCTGGACTAGACCATCTCTCTATAGAGGGGGGTATTCTGGACTAGACCATCTCTCTCTCTAGAGGGGTTATTCTGGACTAGACCATCTCTCTCTAGAGGGGGGTATTCTGGACTAGACCATCTCTCTCTCTAGAGGGGTTATTCTGGACTAGACCATCTCTCTCTAGAGGGGGGTATTCTGGACTAGACCATCCCTCTCTCTAGATGGGGGTATTCTGGACTAGACCATCTCTCTCTAGATGAGGGTATTCTGTACTAGACCATCCCTCTCTCTAGATGGGGGTATTCTGTACTAGACCATCTCTCTCTAGATGGGGGTATTCTGGACTAGACCATCTCTCTCTAGATGAGGGTATTCTGGACTAGACCATCTCTCTCTAGAGGGGGTATTCTGTACTAGACCATCTCTCTCTAGAGGGGGGTATTCTGGACTAGACCATCTCTCTCTAGAGGGGTTATTCTGGACTAGACCATCTCTCTCTCTAGAGGGGTTATTCTGGACTAGACCATCTCTCTCTCTAGAGGGGGTTATTCTGGACTAGACCATCTCTCTCTCTAGAGGGGGTTATTCTGGACTAGACCATCCCTCTCTCTAGAGGGGTTATTCTGGACTAGACCATCTCTCTCTCTAGAGGGGGTTATTCTGGACTAGACCATCTCTCTCTCTAGAGGGGGTTATTCTGGACTAGACCATCCCTCTCTCTAGAGGGGTTATTCTGGACTAGACCATCCCTCTCTCTAGAGGGGTTATTCTGGACTAGACCATCTCTCTCTAGATGGGGTTATTCTGGACTAGACCATCTCTCTCTCTAGAGGGGGTTATTCTGGACTAGACCATCTCTCTCTCTAGAGGGGGTTATTCTGGACTAGACCATCTCTCTCTAGATGGGGTTATTCTGGACTAGACCATCTCTCTCTCTAGAGGGGGTATTCTGAACTAGACCATCTCTCTCTAGAGGGGTTATTCTGGACTAGACCATCTCTCTCTAGAGGGGGGTATTCTGGACTAGACCATCTCTCTCTAGAGGGGTTATTCTGGACTAGACCATCTCTCTCTAGAGGGGTTATTCTGGACTAGACCATCTCTCTCTCTAGAGGGGGTTATTCTGGACTAGACCATCTCTCTCTCTAGAGGGGGTTATTCTGGACTAGACCATCCCTCTCTCTAGAGGGGTTATTCTGGACTAGACCATCTCTCTCTCTAGAGGGGGTTATTCTGGACTAGACCATCTCTCTCTCTAGAGGGGGTTATTCTGGACTAGACCATCCCTCTCTCTAGAGGGGTTATTCTGGACTAGACCATCTCTCTCTAGATGGGGTTATTCTGGACTAGACCATCTCTCTCTCTAGAGGGGGTTATTCTGGACTAGACCATCTCTCTCTCTAGAGGGGGTTATTCTGGACTAGACCATCTCTCTCTAGATGGGGTTATTCTGGACTAGACCATCTCTCTCTCTAGAGGGGGTATTCTGAACTAGACCATCTCTCTCTAGAGGGGTTATTCTGGACTAGACCATCTCTCTCTAGAGGGGTTATTCTGGACTAGACCATCTCTCTCTAGAGGGGTTATTCTGGACTAGACCATCTCTCTCTCTAGAGGGGGTATTCTGAACTAGACCATCTCTCTCTAGAGGGGTTATTCTGGACTAGACCATCTCTCTCTAGAGGGGTTATTCTGGACTAGACCATCTCTCTCTAGAGGGGGGTATTCTGGACTAGACCATCTCTCTCTAGAGGGGTTATTCTGGACTAGACCATCTCTCTCTAGAGGGGTTATTCTGGACTAGACCATCTCTCTCTAGAGGGGTTATTCTGGACTAGACCATCTCTCTCTAGAGGGGTTATTCTGGACTAGACCATCTCTCTCTCTAGAGGGGGTATTCTGAACTAGACCATCTCTCTCTAGAGGGGTTATTCTGGACTAGACCATCTCTCTCTAGAGGGGTTATTCTGGACTAGACCATCTCTCTCTAGAGGGGTTATTCTGGACTAGACCATCTCTCTCTAGAGGGGTTATTCTGGACTAGACCATCTCTCTCTAGAGGGGTTATTCTGGACTAGACCATCTCTCTAGAGGGGTTATTCTGGACTAGACCATCTCTCTCTCTAGAGGGGTTATTCTGGACTAGACCATCTCTCTCTAGAGGGGTTATTCTGGACTAGACCATCTCTCTCTAGAGGGGTTATTCTGGACTAGACCATCCCTCTCTCTCTAGATGGTTATGCAAATCACTTGGAGAACAACCAGACCTCAACTGTGGGATTTAGGCAAATGCTCAGTGTGTGTGTTGTACACAGTCATTTCCAGACAGTAGCCAAACAGAGCAAGGTTGAGCAGACTGTTCAGAGCTGCTGAACCCAGGGTCACACACTTCTCCTGGAGTGCACACTTGCACACATGGGTTTACCAATGTTGAAAACTCCCTCCAGCCAAAGTCTTCACCAATCATATGCTTTTAAATCCATATGCACACCTTGGGGGAATCGTGACTGTGTGTGGTGTGTGGTGTGTGTGTGTGTGTGGGGTGTGTGTGTGTGTGTGGTGTGGTGTGGTGTGTGTGTGTGGTGTGTTACTTACAGGTGGAGTTGCCCTGCATCTGTATAACACACTTGGCATCTCGGCTGGTCTCCCGGGAGTTGAAAGGTCGCACGCGTACTGCCACCTTCACTGAGGCTCCTGCCATCCTCACCTCTGACCCCTTACCCCTAGAACACAGAACACATCTTTAGAACACAGAACACATCTTTAGAACACAGAACACATCTTTAAAACACAGAACACATCTTTAGAACACAGAACACATCTTTAGAACACAGAACACATCTTTAGAACACAGAACACATCTTTAGAACACAGAACACATCTTTAAAAGCAGGGAACTTTGCCTTCCTATTCCATGTGTCCTACATCTGAGCAGCTAACCGATCGCTGCAGCTGTACATAGTCTATCGGTAAATAGCCCACCCATTTTTACCTACCTCATCCCCATACTGTTTTTATTTATTTACTTTTCTGCTCTTTTGCACACCAATATCTCTACCTGTACATGACCATCTGATCATTTATCACTCCAGTGTTAATCTGCAAAATTGTAATTATTCGCCTACCTCCTCATGCCTTTTGCACACATTGTATATAGACTGCCCATTTTTTTCTACTGTGTTATTGACTTGTTAATTGTTTACTCCATGTGTAACTCTGTGTTGTCTGTTCACACTGCTATGCTTTATCTTGGCCAGGTCGCAGTTGCAAATGAGAACTTGTTCTCAACTAGCCTACCTGGTTAAATAAAGGTGAAATAAAAAATAAAAATAAAAATTAGACCAGAGCCTCTTGACTAAAGCTGTGTCCTACATTAGACCAGAGCCTCTTGACTAAAGCTGTGTCCTACATTAGACCAGAGCCTCTTGACTAAAGCTGTGTCCTACATTAGACCAGAGCCTCTTGACTAAAGCTGTGTCCTACATTGGACCAGAGCCTCTTGACTAAAGCTGTGACCTACATTAGACCAGAGCCTCTTGACTAAAGCTGTGTCCTACATTAGACCAGAGCCTCTTGACTAAAGCTGTGTCCTACATTGGACCAGAGCCTCTTGACTAAAGCTGTGTCCTACATTAGACCAGAGCCTCTTGACTAAAGCTGTGACCTACATTAGACCAGAGCCTCTTGACTAAAGCTGTGACCTACATTAGACCAGAGCCTCTTGACTAAAGCTGTGTCCTACATTAGACCAGAGCCTCTTGACTAAAGCTGTGACCTACATTAGACCAGAGCCTCTTGACTAAAGCTGTGTCCTACATTAGACCAGAGCCTCTTGACTAAAGCTGTGTCCTACATTAGACCAGAGCCTCTTGACTAAAGCTGTGTCCTACATTGGACCAGAGCCTCTTGACTAAAGCTGTGTCCTACATTGTCCCTCCTGTTTCTAATGTTCTGGTTGTACATCAGGGAGAACGGTCCTTTAGACACAGAACATAGCTGTGTCCTACATTAGACCAACCTCCTTGACTAAAAACCTGTGTCCTCCTAACCTTGGACCAGAAACCTCTCTCCCCCTAACCTCTGACCCCCTAACTGTGTCTCTCCCTCCCCCTAATGTTCTGGTTGTAACATCAGGAGAACCTCCTTAACACAGAACATAGCCAACCTCGTATCCCCCTAACCTAACCTCCCCTCTCTCCCCCTAACCTCTCTCCCCCAAACCTCTCTCCCCCTAACCTCTCTCCCCCCTCTCTCCCCCTAACCTCTCTCCCCTAACCTCTCTCCCCCTAACCTCTCTCCCCCTAACCTCTCTCCCCCAAACCTCTCTCCCCCTAACCTCTCTCCCCCTAACCTCTCCCCCTAACCTCCTCCCCCTAACCTCTCTCCCCCTAACCTCTCTCCCTCCTAACCTCTCTCCCTCCTAACCTCTCCCCCCTAACCTCTCTCCCTCCTAACCTCTCCCCCTCCCTCCCCTCCTAACCTCTCTCCCTCCTAACCTCTCTCCCCCTAACCTCTCCCCCTAACCTCTCTCCCCCTAACCTCTCTCCCCCTAACCTCTCTCCCTCCTAACCTCTCTCCTCCTAACCTCTCTCCCCCTAACCTCTCTCCCCCTAACCTCTCTCCCCCTAACCTCTCTCCCTCCTAACCTCTCTCCCTCCAACCTCCCTCCCTCCAACCTCTCTCCCTCCAACCTCTCTCCCTACTCCATCACTCATTTAGTGGTTAATAGTGGCTACTCCATCACCCATTTAGTGGTTAATAGTGGCTACTCCATCACTCATTTAGTGGTTAATAGTGGCCTCCATCACTCATTTAGTGGTTACCTCCATCACTCATTTAGTGGTTAATAGTGGCTACTCCATCACTCATTTAGTGGTTAATAGTGGCTACTCCATCACCTTTAGTGGTTAATAGTGGCTACTCCATCACCCATTTAGTGGTTAATAGTGGCTACTCGTGGCTACTCCATCACTCATTTAGTGGTTAATAGTGGCTACTCCATCACCCATTTAGTGGTTAATAGTGGCTACTCCATCACTCATTTAGTGGTTAATAGTGGCTACTCCATCACCCATTTAGTGGTTAATAGTGGCCTCTACTCCATCACTCATTTAGTGGTTAATAGTGGTTACTCCCATCACTCATTTAGTGGTTAATAGTGGCTACTCCATCACCATTTAGTGGTTAATAGTGGCTACTCCATCACTCATTTAGTGGTTAATAGTGGCTACTCCATCACTCATTTAGTGGTTAATAGTGGCTCTCCATCACTCATTTAGTGGTTAATAGTGGCTACTCCATCACCCATTTAGTGGTTAATAGTGGCCTGGCCTCACCATTTAGTGGTTAATAGTGGCTACTCCATCACCCATTTAGTGGTTAATAGTGGCTCTCCATCACTCATTTAGTGGTTAATAGTGGCTACCCATCACCCATTTAGTGGTTAATAGTGGCCTCCTAACACTCATTTAGTGGTTAATAGTGGCTACTCCATCACTCATTTAGTGGTTAATAGTGGCTACTCCATCACTCATTTAGTGGTTAATAGTGGCTACTCCATCACTCATTTAGTGGTTAATAGTGGCTACTCCATCACTCATTTAGTGGTTAATAGTGGCTACTCCATCACTCATTTAGTGGTTAATAGTGGCTACTCCATCACTCATTTAGTGGTTAATAGTGGCTACTCCATCACTTTAGTGGTTAATAGTGGCATTTAGTGGTTAATAGTGGCTACTCCATCACTCATTTAGTGGTTAATAGTGGCTACTCCATCACTCATTTAGTGGTTAATAGTGTGCTACTCCATCACTCATTTAGTGGTTAATAGTGGCTACTCCATCACTCATTTAGTGGTTAATAGTGGCTACTCCATCACTCATTTAGTGGTTAATAGTGGCTACTCCATCACTCATTTAGTGGTTAATAGTGGCTACTCCATCACTCATTTAGTGGTTAATAGTGGCTACTCCATCACTCATTTAGTGGTTAATAGTGGCTCTCCATCACTCATTTAGTGGTTAATAGTGGCTACTCCATCACTCATTTAGTGGTTAATAGTGGCTACTCCATCACTCATTTAGTGGTTAATAGTGGCTACTCCATCACTCATTTAGTGGTTAATAGTGGCTACTCCATCACTCATTTAGTGGTTAATAGTGGCTACTCCATCACTCATTTAGTGGTTAATAGTGGCTACTCCATCACTCATTTAGTGGTTAATAGTGGCTACTCCATCACTCATTTAGTGGTTAATAGTGGCTACTCCATCACTCATTTAGTGGTTAATAGTGGCTACTCCATCACTCATTTAGTGGTTAATAGTGGCTACTCCATCACTCATTTAGTGGTTAATAGTGGCTACTCCATCACTCATTTAGTGGTTAATAGTGACTACTCCATCACTCATTTAGTGGTTAATAGTGACTACTCCATCACTCATTTAGTGGTTAATAGTGGCTACTCCATCACTCGAGGTGCTCAGTGGTTTTTAGTGAGCGTATATCTCTGCCTCTTGTCATTTCTCTGCACCTTCCTACTGCGTCAGAGGTGAAATGGACTGCTGGACCTAATTATTCTATATCGACATTTATATTTGGTTATTGAGGGAAGTAATTACCTCGATAATTATTGATATGGATTTATCGTCCAGCCCATTTATCGACTGCCCTTTGAGACATGTTACAACTACAACGTTACTACAACACTACTACAACCTTACTACAGACTGCCCTTTGAGACATGTTACAACGTTACTACAACACTACTACAACCTTACTACAGACTGCCCTTTGAGACATGTTACAACTACAACGTTACTACAACACTACTACAACCTTACTACAGACATGTTACAACTACAACTTTACTACAACACTACTACAACCTTACTACAGACATGTTACAACTACAACCTTACTACAACACTACTACAACATGACTACAACCTTACTACAGACATGTTACAACTACAACCTTACTACAACACTACTACAACCTTACTACAGACATGTTACAACTACAACCTTACTACAACACTACTACAACATTACTACAACCTTACTACAGACATGTTACAACTACAACCTTACTACAGACATGTTACAACTACAACTTTACTACAGACATGTTACAACTACAACGTTACTACAACCTTACTACAACTTTACTACAGACTGCCCTTTGAGACATGTTACAACTACACCCTTACTACAACACTACTACAACCTTACTACAGACATGTTACAACTACAACCTTACTACAACACTACTACAACCTTACTACAGACTGCCTTTTGAGACATGTTACAACTACAACCTTACTACAGACATGTTACAACTACAACCTTACTACAGACATGTTACAACTACAACCTTACTACAACACTACTACAACCTTACTACAGACATGTTACAACTACAACTTTACTACAACCTTACTACAGACATGTGGAACAGCAGCCTCTGGTAAGATAAGGGGCGGAGGCCTATGGGTTATACTCTGTATCGGCACCGTGAAACAGCAGCCTCTGGTAAGATAAGGGGCGGAGGCCTATGGGTTATACTCTGTATCGGCACCGTGAAACAGCAGCCTCTGGTAAGATAAGGGGCGGAGGCCTATGGGTTATACTCTGTATCGGCACCGTGGAACAGCAGCCTCTGGTAAGATAAGGGGCGGAGGCCTATGGGTTATACTCTGTATCGGCACCGTGAAACAGCAGCCTCTGGTAAGATAAGGGGCGGAGGCCTATGGGTTATACTCTGTATCGGCACCGTGAAACAGCAGCCTCTGGTAAGATAAGGGGCGGAGGCCTATGGGTTATACTCTGTATCGGCACCGTGGAACAGCAGCCTCTGGTAAGATAAGGGGCGGAGGCCTATGCATAAGGAAGTCTCAAGGTTTTGCTTTTTTACCTTTATTTAACTTGGCAAGTCAGTTAGGGACGGCCTAGGAACAGTGGGTTAACTGACCTAGGAACAGTGGGTTAACTTGACCTAGGAACAGTGGGTTAACTGACCTAGGAACAGTGGGTTAACTGCCTTGTTCAGGGGCAGAATGACAGATTTTCACCTTGTCAGCTCGGGGATTCGAGCTTGCAACCTTTCGGTTACTAGTCCAACAGCTCTAACCACTAGGCTACCCTGCCGCCCCAAGGCTTGAGATAGAATATCTCATGATAAGGTGTAGACCACACTATTTACCAAGAGAGTTTACATCTATATTTTACATCTATAAAGTTAGTGAGGGAGATATGAGTCTCCAGCTTCAGTGATTTTTGCAAATAGTTTCAGTCATTGGCAGCAGAGAACTGGAAGGAAAGGCGGCCAAAGGAGGAACTGGCTTTGGGGATGACCAGTGAAATATACCTGTTGGAGCGCGTGCTACGGGTGGGTGCTGCTATGGTGACCAGTGAGCTGAGATAAGGTGGGGCTTTACCTAGCAAAGACTTTTTGATGACCTGGAACCAATGGGTCTGGCGACGAATATGAAGCGAGGGCCAGCCAACGAGAGCACACAGGTCGCAGTGGTGGGTAGTATATGGGGCTTTGGTGACAAAATGGATGGCACTGTGATAGACTGCATCCAATTTGCTGAGTAGAGTGTTGGAGGCTATTTTGTAAATGACATCGCCGAAGTCAAGGATCGATAGGATAGTCAGTTTTACGAGGGTATGTTTGGCAGCATGAGTTAAGGATTATTTTTGCGAAATAGGAAGCCGATTCTAGATTTAATTTTAGATTAGAGATGCTTAATGTGAGTCTGGAAGGAGAGTTAACAGTCTAACCAGACACCTAGGTATTTGTAGTTGTCAGAAACGTCCAGAGTAGTGATGCTGGACGGGCGGGCAGGTGCGGGCAGTGATCGGTTGAAGAGCATGCATTTAGTTTTACTTGCATTTAAGAGCAGTTAGAAGTCACAGAAGGAGTGTTGTATGGTATTGAAGCTTGTCTGGAGGTTAGTTAATGCAGTGTCCAAAGAAGGGCCAGAAGTGTAGAGGTGGATCAGAGAATCACCAGCAGCAAGAGCGACATCATTGATGTATATAGAGAAAAGAGTCGGCCCGAGAATTTAACCCTGTGGCACCCCCATAGAGACTGCTAGAGCTAAGGACCCTGGGACTAAACACCTCCCTCTGCAACTGGATCCTGGACTTCCTGACGGGCCGACCCCAGGTGGTAAGGTTAGGTAACAACACTTCCGCCACGCTGATCTTCAACACGGGGACACCTCAGGGGTGCGTGCTCAGTCCCCTCATGTACTCCCTGTCCCCTCAAGACTGCACGGCCTGGCACGACTCCAACACCATCATCAAGTTTGCTGATGACACAACAGTGGTAGCCCTGAACACCGACAACAACGAGACAGCCTATAGGGAGGTCAGAGAACTGGCAGTGTGGTGCAAGGACAACAACCTCTCCCTCAACATGATCAAGACAAATGAGATGATTGTGGACTACAGGAAAAGGAGGACCAAGCACGCCCCCGTTCTCATCGTAAAGGCTGTAGTGGAGCTTGAAGTTCCTTGGCGTCCACATCACCAACAAACTAACATGGTCCAAGCACACCAAGACAATTGTGAAGAGAGCACAACAAAACCTATTCCCCCTCAGGAATCGAAAAAGATTTGGCATGGGTCCTCAGATCCTCAAAAGGTTTTACAGCTGCACCATCGAGAGCATCCTGACGGGTTGCATCACTGCCTGGTACGGCAACTGCTTGGCCTCCGACCGCAAGGCACTACAGAGGGTACTGTGTACGGCCCAGTACCTCACCGGGGCCAAGCTTCCTGCCATCCAGGACCTCTATACCAAGCGGTGTCAGAGGAAGGCCCTAAAAATGGTCAAAGACCCCAACCACCCCAGTCATTGACTGTTCTCTCTACTACCGCACACCAAGCGGTACCGGAGCACCAAGTCTAGGTCCAAGAGGCTTCTAAACAGCTTTTTACCCCTAAGCCATAAGTCTCCTGAACAGCTAATCAAATGGCTACCCAGACTATTTGCAGGTACCTCCTGTATACAGCCCAGCTATTGTTATTTACTGCTGCTCTTTAATTATTTGTTATTTTCTTAACATTTTCTTAAAACGGCATTGTTGGCTAAGGGCTTGGAAGTAAGCATTTCACTTTAAGGTCTACCTGTTGTATTCGGCGCATGTGACTAATACACTTTCATTTGATCTATCTGTCTTTAGTCTTCAATCACTCTCTCAGTCTGTCTGTCTCTGTGTGTTGTGGTCTACACCACAGTCTGTCTCTGTGTGTTGTGGTCTATACCACAGTCTGTCTCTGTGTGTTGTGGTCTATACCACAGTCTGTCTCTGTGTGTTGTGGTCTACACCACAGTCTGTCGCTGTGTGTTGTGGTCTACACCACAGTCTGTCTTTGTGTGTTGTGGTCTACACCACAGTCTGTCTCTGTGTGTTGTGGTCTACACCACAGTCTGTCTCTGTGTGTTGTGGTCTACACCACAGTCTGTCTCTGTGTGTTGTGGTCTACACCACAGTCTGTCTCTGTGTGTTGTGGTCTACACCACAGTCTGTCTCTGTGTGTTGTGGTCTATACCACAGTCTGTCTCTATGTGTTGTGGTCTATACCACAGTCTGTCTCTATGTGTTGTGGTCTACACCACAGTCTGTCTCTGTGTGTTGTGGTCTATACCACAGTCTGTCTCTATGTGTTGTGGTCTACACCACAGTCTGTCTCTGTGTGTTGTGGTCTATACCACAGTCTGTCTGGGCATTAATATGTAGTTGGTCCCCCTTTGCTGCTATAACAGCCTCCTCTCTTCTGGGAAGGCTTTCCACTAGATGATGGGACATTGCTGCTATAACAGCCTCCACTCTTCTGGGAAGGCTTTCCACTAGATGATTTGCTGCTAACATTCTTCTGGGAAGGCTTTCCACTAGATGTTGGAACATTGCGGCTATAACAGCCTCCACTCTTCTGGGAAGGCTTTCCACTAGATGAAGGAACATTGCTGCAGGGACTTGCTTCCATTCAGCCACAAGAGCATTAGTGAGGTCGGGCACTGATGTTGGGTACTGATGTTGGGTGATTTGGCCTGGCTCGCAGTCGGCGTTCCAATTCATCCCAAAGGTGTTCGATAGGGTTGAGGTCAGGGCTCTGAGCAGGCCAGTCAAGTTCTTCCACACCGATCTCACAAACTATTTGTTTGGACTTGGCTTTGTGCACAGGGGCATTGTCATGCTGAAACAGGAAAGGGTCTCCCCAAACTGTGTGGAAGCACAGAATCATCTAGAATGTATGATGTAGCGTTAAGATTTCCCTTCACTGGAACTAAGGGGCCCGAACCATGAAAAACAGCCCCAGACCATTATTCCTCCTCCACCAAACTTTACAGTTGGCACTATGCATTGGGGCAGGTAGTGTTCTCCTGGCATCCGCCAAACCCAGATTCATTCATCAGACTGCCAGATGGTGAAGCGTGATTCATCACTCCAGAGAACGTATTTCCACTGCTCCTGAATCTAGTCACTGAGCTCTACGGGCCGTTCTACTGCTCCTGAATCTAGTCACTGAGCTCTACGGGCCGTTCTACTGCTCCTGAATCTAGTCACTGAGCTCTACGGGCCGTTCTACTGCTCCTGAATCTAGTCACTGAGCTCTACGGGCCGTTCTACTGCTCCTGAATCTAAAGTCACTGAGCTCTACGGGCCGTTCTCCTGCTCCTGAATCTAAAGTCACTGAGCTCTACGGGCCGTTCTACTGCTCCTGAATCTAGTCACTGAGCTCTATGGGCCGTTCCACTGCTCCTGAATCTAGTCACTGAGCTCTACGGGCCGTTCTACTGCTCCTGAATCTAGTCACTGAGCTCTACGGGCCGTTCTACTGCTCCTGAATCTAGTCACTGAGCTCTACGGGCCGTTCTACTGCTCCTGAATCTAAAGTCACTGAGCTCTACGGGCCGTTCTCCTGCTCCTGAATCTAAAGTCACTGAGCTCTACGGGCCGTTCTACTGCTCCTGAATCTAGTCACTGAGCTCTATGGGCCGTTCCACTGCTCCTGAATCTAGTCACTGAGCTCTACGGGCCGTTCTACTGCTCCTGAATCTAGTCACTGAGCTCTACGGGCCGTTCTACTGCTCCTGAATCTAGTCACTGAGCTCTACGGGCCGTTCTACTGCTCCTGAATCTAAAGTCACTGAGCTCTACGGGCCGTTCTCCTGCTCCTGAATCTAAAGTCACTGAGCTCTACGGGCCGTTCTCCTGCTCCTGAATCTAAAGTCACTGAGCTCTACGGGCCGTTCTCCTGCTCCTGAATCTAAAGTCACTGAGCTCTACGGGCCGTTCTACTGCTCCTGAATCTAGTCACTGAGCTCTACGGGCCGTTCTACTGCTCCTGAATCTAAAGTCACTGAGCTCTACGGGCCGTTCTCCTGCTCCTGAATCTAAAGTCACTGAGCTCTACGGGCCGTTCTACTGCTCCTGAATCTAGTCACTGAGCTCTATGGGCCGTTCCACTGCTCCTGAATCTAGTCACTGAGCTCTACGGGCCGTTCTACTGCTCCTGAATCTAGTCACTGAGCTCTACGGGCCGTTCTACTGCTCCTGAATCTAGTCACTGAGCTCTACGGGCCGTTCTACTGCTCCTGAATCTAGTCACTGAGCTCTACGGGCCGTTCCACTGCTCCTGAATCTAGTCACTGAGCTCTACGGGCCGTTCTACTGCTCCTGAATCTAGTCACTGAGCTCTACGGGCCGTTCTACTGCTCCTGAATCTAAAGTCACTGAGCTCTACGGGCCGTTCTACTGCTCCTGAATCTAGTCACTGAGCTCTACGGGCCGTTCTCCTGCTCCTGAATCTAGTCACTGAGCTCTACGGGCCGTTCTACTGCTCCTGAATCTAGTCACTGAGCTCTACGGGCCGTTCCACTGCTCCTGAATCTAGTCACTGAGCTCTACGGGCCGTTCCACTGCGGGCCGTTCCTGCTCCTCTACGGGCCATTCTATTGCCAATGTTTGTCTATGGAGATTGTATGGCTGTGAGCTCAATTTAATACACCTGTCTTTTTAATTTTTTTATTTCACCTTTATTTAACCAGGTCGGCTAGTTGAGAACAAGTTCTCATTTGCAACTGCGACCTGGCCAAGATAAAGCATAGCAGTGTGAACAGACAACACAGAGTTACACATGGAGTAAACAATTAACAAGTCAATAACACAGTAGAAAAAAATGGGCAGTCTATATACAATGTGTGCAAAAGGCATGAGGAGGTAGGCGAATAATACAATTTTGCAGATTAACACTGGAGTGATAAATGATCAGATGGTCATGTACAGGTAGAGATATTGGTGTGCAAAAGAGCAGAAAAGTAAATAAATAAAAACAGTATGGGGATGAGGTAGGTGAAAATGGGTGGGCTATTTACCAATAGACTATGTACAGCTGCAGCGATCGGTTAGCTGCTCAGATAGCTGATGTTTGAAGTTGGTGAGGGAGATAAAAGTCTCCAACTTCAGCGATTTTTGCAGTTCGTTCCAGTCACAGGCAGCAGAGTACTGGAAGGAAAGGTGGCCAAATGAGGTGTTGGCTTTAGGGATGATCAGTGAGATACACCTGCTGGAGCGCGTGCTACGGATGGGTGTTGCCATCGTGACCAGTGAACTGAGATAAGGCGGAGCTTTACCTAGCATGGACTTGTAGATGACCTGGAGCCAGTGGGTCTGGCAACGAATATGTAGCGAGGGCCAGCCGACTAGAGCATACAAGTCGCAGTGGTGGGTGGTATAAGGTGCTTTGGTGACAAAACGGATGGCACTGTGATAGACTGCATCCAGTTTGCTGAGTCTAGCATGTGATCCACCACCGCAGTAGCATGTAAACAAAATCAAGTGCACACGCACACAACATATGAGCACACACTACGCAAACACACACACACACACTACGCAAACACACACACACACTACGCAAACACACACACACACACTACGCAAACACACACACACACTACGCAAACACACACACACACTATGCAAACACAGGGGCAGACAGACACAGGGACAGACAGAGACAGAGATAGACAGACACAGGGACAGACAGACACAGGGACAGACGGACACAGGGACAGACAGACACAGGGACAGAGATAGACAGACACAGGGACAGAGATAGACAGAGATAGACAGAGACAGAGATAGACAGAGACAGAGATAGACAGAGACAGAGATAGACAGAGACAGAGATAGACAGAGACAGAGATAGACACAGAGATAGACAGAGACAGGGACAGACAGAGACAGAGACAGACAGAGACAGAGATAGACACAGAGATAGACAGA